>NC_053407.1:2773421-2863421 GCF_016859285.1 Xiphias gladius | reverse complement strand
GGATGGCTGATGCCAGAGCTGCACCCTTCTATTCTAAGTAAGTTAGGAGGCACTCTATAACTTATGCCTCCCTTAGTTCCTCCTCAGGGAATGCCGCATCCACTGAGTCCATGTCTGGCCAAATCGTGAGGTCACAGTGTAGGGAGCACGGGCAGGGATTAACCAAATGCAGACAGGTAGACAGGCAGGTGCAGTGAAAAGACCTGAATGAAACAATGGCCAAGGCTTACAGGCAAACAGGCAAGCAAGCAAGCAGGCAGACAAGCAACAGGCAAGGTGGCAAGAATGGGAGTCCAAAGCATGAACAGCACCAAGGACAAAACATTGAAACGTGTTACAATATGGCAGCGAGCTGGTGGAAAAGGCAGGTTGAAATACTGGCTGGATAATTGGGAAACTGGGAACAGGGAAAGGGAGTGGAAGGTCAGATGACTGTGACAGGGAGGAAAGTCTGAGGACATCTGGTGGGCGGATGGAAAGTGGCAGGAGAAAGGGGCAGAATGGCTAAAATAAACAGGACTGGGACAGGAATCATGACAGATAGAGAGAGATGATAAAGAATAGAGAGGGAAGGAAAGTTTTTACCTTTGTGTTTTCAAGAATATGATGAGGCTTGTCACTCTTAGGAATGACTGCAATACCCTGCTGCACATGGTACCTCAGCAATACCTGGGAGAATACCACTGTTACTGACAAAGGAGTTCACTCATACACATATATAGTACAGACACTGAAGCTGACCTGTGCAGGGCTGCGTCTATGCTTTTTGGCTATATCTGCAATGACTGGGTCCTCCAGGAGCTTATGTGGATCAGTGTTTTCTCTGATCCTACAAGCAAAATTAAAAGAAAAAAAAAAAACAGAGCAAAGGATCGATGGGTAGTTACAGTACATTTCTATGTCATTCATACTTTATGCTACTGCATCATAATTAAGTCTGCATCCGAAACATAAAATACACCATACTTGTCTGGAGTCTTGAGCTGATATGTATCCTTATGAGCTGTGTATTTTATTAGACTAATTATTATTGAACTCAAGCTTATAGGTTGTAGATCAGGTAAGGTTTATTAAGAGAAAGCCTATAGCATATAAATGAAGCAAGGTGCTGTAAGATCTGTTGACCCCTTGACCTTGCAAAGCCAGACTACATCAGTGAGGCGGATAATGCATACCTAAGAGGTAAATGCATATATCAATGCGTGTTGTATTTGACTTTCTTTGTTTGATTTGTTTTTATTTAGGATTTCAGATCTTCCATACTGTGTGACCAAGATTTATCTCATTTATAAAAAGATTAAGTAGATGGAAAACTGCAGCCTGTCCTAATGCTCACATTCAACAATTTATCTAAACTCTCTTAACTGGTGTAAAGATGTCAAAGAGTTAGTTACAGGATGACAGGTAACCAGGTGCTTGATTCATTTTTAATCATCTGTCTGAGTCAGTAGAGTGCATAAGTGATGCTGTGTGTCTTACAGCCCCGGAGGTCGCGCAGGTGAGCCAAAGGGGCTGTAGGCAGTCAGGGTGATGTTCTTGGACTTACAGAACTCTATCATCTCTGTCTGCACTAGGTAGGGATGTAGCTCCACCTATGGATGATATAAAAAGTTACCACTATGGATGCTGATCTAGACAGAAACAGGTTTCTGAAGTTTGATTTAATGACAGCAGCTGAGCAGGGCCAAAATATAGTTCCAGGAAGTTCTCCTGGAACAGAGGCGATATGTCATTTGTACCACCATATGATGCAATGTAATTACATCACATAATTACATCTAACTATAAATGTAATTAGAAGTAATTACTGTGAAGTTTTTTGGATGAGTAGTTCTCAAGAAAACTTTGGTTTGAAAAATAAACACAGATGAATGCCATAAATAATTATGTCACATAAACTGTGATGACAACAGTGACAAAAAATGACCACAGAGAGACATTTCTCGATTTATTAGTAGGATGATGCTATTGTATGATTCCATACAATTCCAGATGGTGTCATCACATGAAATTGTTCACATCATATTGTGACCCATTGTCTGGTGTCATAATATGATTTCACTATGATACTATGTGGGAATATCACCCCTTAACACTTAGCCATTGTCAAAGATTCTGCTTTTCTTCTTGTTACTAGAGTGACATTTCAGCCTTGCACAGGAATGGATTCTAAATTCAGCTTCCAAGGAGAGTACCTTTGTTCCCCATTTTTTAATTCACTTTTTCAGCTTTCTGTTGTCTATCAATGGCAAGGAAAACTTGTTAATGTGAGCTCTACACTCACCAAGCACTTTATTAGGAACACCTTACTATTACTTGGTAGGACTTCCCTTTGCTCTCAAAACAGCCTAATGTCTCTGTCGCCTGGATTCCACAAGATTTTATTAACATTCCTTTGAGATTCTGGTCCATGTTGACATGATTGCATTACATCATTTCTGCAGTTTTTTTTTCCTGTTGTTTTGGTAAGCTTGTGCCCACTGCAGCATCAGATTTCTGTCATTGGCTGACAGGAGTGGAACCCAATGTGGTCTTCTGCTGTTGTAGCCCATCTGCCCTTAAGGTTCGCCGTGTTGTTCATTCTGAGATGCTTTTCTGCTCACCACAGTTTTAAAGAGTAGTTATCTGTAGTTACTGTAGCTGTTCTCTCAGCTCCAACCAGTCTGGCCATTCTCCTCTGACCTCTGTCATCAACAGTTCCATTCACAGAATTGCTGCAAATTGGATGTTTTTTGTTTTCGGCACCATTCTAAGCAAACTCTAGAGACTGTTGTGTGTGAAAATCCCAGGAGATCAGCAGTTTCAGAAATACTTAAACCAGCCCATCTGGAACCAACAATCATGCCACAGTCAAAGTTACTGAGGTCACATGTTTTCCCCATTCTGATTTAATTGAAGCTCCTGACCTTTATCTGCATGATTTTATGAATTGCGCTGCTGAAACACGATTGGCTCATTGGATACTTGCATGAATAAGCAGGTGTACAGGTGTTTCTAGTAAAGTGCTCAGTGAGTGTATTAGGCAGGCCAATTAGTGAATCAGGGAAACCCACCTGAGGTCAGAAAACTCACTTTTTACGTCAATATAGTATGGGGCATGGGTATTCATATCAGCAAATTAGAATGTTTTGAATGAGCAGACTTTCTCCTGCTCATGTCAATAAATGAACTAAATATGCAGTACCTGATTGACAGCAGGGGGCACCCTGCACAGAGCAAGAAGTCTCTCTAGCTGCAGGATGCTAAAGTTGGACACACCAATGCTCTTCACCTTCCCTGAAGCTTGCAGGGCTTCCATCCCCTACAAACAAAACAACAGACAGAGACAGTAAACACACATCTACCGTTTAATGTGAATATTCGTGTAATTTCCATCTGCTTTTGCCGTTATTATTATTTTAGATGTATTCTTAGATTTTATCTTCATTATTTTAGTATATTTTTAAAAATTCAGACTGGTGGTGAAGTTGGGCTATACTAAAAGAGCTATTCAGATGTTAATTAAGGAAAAATCAAAAAGCAGGTAGACATATACCAGTAGCCTACGCATGCAAACAGAGACTAGAATGTGTTCTTACCCTCCATACATCAACATAGTCTGTGTCAGAGGTCAGCATCTTTCCGTCCTTTTTCGGGAAAAGGTCATCACCCATTTTCTATGGAGACATTTAAAGGTAAACAAATGCGTGTAGGCAAAGACACAGCATGTGTCCTTCTCAATGTTAAGAATTGCTTCCCTTTTTCAAAGATATTTACCAAATTTACCAAACATATAGAGCCAGAAATTACTCTTGAAAGAAATTAACCTCATTAAATTATATTTTGGTATTGAACAATGGATAAAATGACATGTAATTTCAACAGGTTTCTCATAGTGACAAACCTATATTGACTGTATGGTTGACTCTCACAGCTCTCACTAACACCCCATATAAAAGGTTTTTAATCCTATTTCCAGCAGCAGCAGGCAGCTGTTTTTGGCACTCTGGTGAGCTCTGATACAACCACTGTACGCTATCCTACAGGACCAAACAGCAGACAAAGCTAGCAGCTTAAGACCCAGATATTTTTCTATATATTTACATACTTAATACAGCGAGGCATGACCAATGCAGAGTTTATATTGAAGTTAAATTTGCTAGGTGGTTAGAAACACAACTCCAATGTTATGGCCGTTATGCTCTTTGTCAGCAATTATTGACTAACTTGTGATAATGTGATAAGCCATTGTGTCTCAGAGCTATTCTGTGAGCTTGGTTTGTAGGATTTCTGCCCCTCGATGGTCAGGAATAACACATTTAATACGCTTTAACAAATTTATCTCAAAAAATTCCACCAGCCCCAGTCAAAGACATTTTTCCTAGCCTTGGCCAATGACCTATCAGACAGGGTGGGATAAGGGGTAGTAAAATTTTAACTCTTTCATAGTGTTTAGGATGTTATGCTCAACCTCTAGGCCAACAGGGAAATGCACAAGGTAAAGATCCAGGTAGTCTAACTGGAGATCATTCAGGGACTTGTTCAGGCATACAGGGATGTCCTCTGAGGCATGGTGGGTACACCACAGCTATAAACAAAATGTACAGAACAGGAGGGTAAAGAGCAAATTAAATTAAAATCATATACAATATATAAGGCAGCATATTAAGATATTAAAATATGAATAAATAAAATAAAATGTTTAGTACTGAAAAGACTTAAAAAATCTAAGCACTTAGTGATGGATAAAATATTCTATAATGCTTTTTTTTTTAAAATTTAAATAAATCAGATTTTTTTTTTAGAAAATCAGAAAACACAGAAGAATCCCTTGCTTGTTTACGTTCAAACATGTTATGGGTATGACCAGTGCTTTTTCTTCCCCTACTTTTTGCAGTTCAAAAAGGACATAATGTGTTAACAAGTAAGATGTAATCCCCCCTCATCATGTTGCATCCTGGCCCTGCTATGACACTTGGTCTCTTTAGCACCCACCTTACTGACAATGAACATGTCCTGGCGCCTGATGATGCTCTGCTGCATCTTGGAGCGCAGAGCCTTCCCAATATCTACTTCATTGCTGTAGCTGTAAGCAGTGTCTATATGGCGATAGCCAGCAGCAATGGCAGCCTCTACTGCGCCCTGGACTGAGGTGCGGGGCAGGTAGGAGGACTGCAACAAGTAAAACACTTTAGAAATAAGCTTTTCACTCTACTGCCATATTCAATTATTTTTCATATTTTTTTTAATATATCAGTACTTATACTAATGTCTCAACCTTCCTGTTGTGTGTTTAAAGAAATAGTTAATAACTTTTGAATGATGAGAAGATCAATACTACTCATATATCTGTCTACATCTACAGCCAGCAGCTGTTTAGCATGGCTTACCATAAAGACTGGAAACGGGACAACAGGTACGCAAGCTCTGTCCGAAGGTAACAAAGTCCGACTACCAGTGGGAGTCCTGTCGTCACCATGAGGGTGCCAGGAAGTCAATCCACTTGGTCAAGAAATAGTTCGGTATATAACCACCAAAACCACAAATAGTCATTTTTATATACAGTATTTGTTTTTGTATAGATCAAGCACTGAGATTTAACGTAATTAGTAAACTTTAGAGGTGCTGGTAGACCTCTAGCTGTGTCCCCATTAATGCTAAGCTAAGCTAACTGGCTGCTGGCTATAGCATAATATTTAACAGACTGACATGAGATCTAAGTCTTGGCTTGAAAGCAAATAAGTGTGTTTCCCAAAATGTTGAACTATTGTTAAAAGATTTACCAAGTACCAAGTTCAATGTACAATTGTAAAAGATGAGCTTCATTACACCCACAGTGAAATTGCTGCCACGGCACAAAAGCAATCAAACACAGCATAAAAATATACAACAAACTGCAATATAACAGCAGCATAGGAACAGCATACACATCATCTACAGATACAAAAACACAGACAGTTAGATAAAGTAACCTCATCTATATGTCCCAGAAAAAAAAGTCATACCAAATAGTCATATTGTGTAGCTTTGTGAGTTTATGGTACTGTAAGCAACATAGAGTCTAAACATGCTTGTTATCTTATTAATAGTTCAATATTTTATGCAATCATCTAATTATCATCATCTAATATCAACATTGCTGCTGTGTTATGATGTCAATAATAATAATATTTGTCAGAAACGTGATCAGAAAATACTAGACCACAAATTCAAAAGGACTGCTGTGACATATACACTTGCCAACTTATTAGGTACACCTAGATAAAACGAATGCAGTATAATACAACGGGCCTGAAATAAAGCCTCCCTTCATGAGGATTATATATGAATCTGTTTAAGGGGATGATGGTTTACTTAATGGTCATGTTGGAGGCTGTAATTTGTGGTGCTGTTGAACTGTACTGAGATATACAGAGAAGTGTGCCTAATATTTTGTCCATCCCATTTATAAGAATTAAGGTTTACAAAATATTAGGAACACCTCTCAGTATAACCCAGTACAGCTCAACAGCACTACAAATAACAGCCTCCAAAATGACCATTAAAATAAATCAACATCCTCATCAACAGATTCAATAAAAACTGAACATTATAATCTTCGTGAAGGAGGATTATTGCTCTTGTATTATACAACATTAGTTTTATCTAGATATACCAAATAATTGGAAAGTGAATATAGATTAATTTAATCACTGTGTTTCATAGCAACCCTTTCCCTGAACTGGAGAATCAGTATTTATACTGAAAAAATTCACTTAAACTGGGTATAAGTCTAAGAAATCTAAGAAAATAACGGGCAAATGTATTTTTGCATCAGCAAGGAAAATATTTGAAACGATTTAATGTCCGTTTTAACCCTTTTCTCACTCATACATGGCCGTTAAAGGAAACATTAAATATACAACAGCCGAACAACATTAGATGACGCACGGTGTAACGTTACGTTACCATAACAGCAGCGGTGCATTAGTTACTTGTTCCACCTGTTAATAATTCTAGTATATCATGCTTGGTTGGGGATAAAAAGTAAACAAAACAGTGCTGTCTTGCTGTCACTTCGTCTTTAACAGAGCACTACAGGATGCTTTCACTTCAAGTGGCCATGCATAGCAGTTGTACTGCTGTGGTAGGTCATTTCCAATTTGCATGGCTTTGGTCTCTGTCTAAAATAGTCCCACACTTTAGATGATCCTGTGTGAGGATTTGTAGATGCGGCTTGTTTTCTGGGGAGATCATACTTTGACTGGGTGCAGCAATCTGTGTGATGCATCGTTGTCTAATCGATGACGTCGGCTGCATGGATGAGTCAACCCAGCCCTAACAGACTGTTTTTTCTCTTTTTATGTTTCTCATGAACCATTCATCCAAAAAACTTCACAGTTAAGACTGCACTTGCTTGGGTCCTCAACAATACATGTGAAGTTTGAAGTCGATCGGACAAGCAGTGGTTAAGAAAATCAAAGGACATACAGACAGAAAGAGATTTCTCCATGAATTAGCAGGATTAAGGGACTTTCGGTTATAAAAGGTTAAGGTTAAGATTAGGTCCACGGTTCAGGTTTTGTTGGGGTTTTGTGTAAGGGTCAATCTAAGAGGAACTCTTCTTCATTTTGGGAAGTACACTTATTCGCATTTAGATGAGTTAGATGAGAAGGTCAATATAACTTTCATGTTTGTGCATTATCAATAGGCTAGAGCTGGAAGTCAGTTCCCTTAGCTCAGCTTAAAGAGAAGCAGGTAGCAAGCAGCTAGCCTAGCTTTGTCCAAAGTTGAAAGACATGCCTATGGACACACCTAAAGCTAACAAATTATATCTGATTTGTTTAATCCGAACAAAAACCAAAATTTGTCACCAGGGTTGTGGTTCCACAGGACGTTATGTGCTGGAACTATATCTCACCTGTCTTTATCATCAGGGTGAAGGTGCTAGGCAACCAAAGAAGGCTACAGGAAGTCACATTTTGGTTTTTGTGGAAATTAAACAAGATACAAAATGTTACTTACTGAGCTTAGTGCTTATTTTTGAACATTAGGCAGACCCAAGCTAGTTGTTCCCCAGGCTTCTAGTCCGTAAACTAATTGATTCCATTCCAATGTTGAACTATTCCTTTAATAAAGGAGATAGGATATGTATGGAAATCCTTTACCATTTGACCTTCGAGAAGTGTATAAATAATAATAAAGACGAATAATCTGCCAATCAGAATCCAGTATTTTCAATTGCCTGTTTAGGCAGACTTCATTCAGTAAATACTAAAACGCACGTCTTTGCAAAGCATCATAAAAAACCTTACTCTTAAACAGTATGCAAAAAACCAAATAAATGACAATTGAATGGATTCTTTACAGTATAAAGCAGATATAGGAATGAGTGTTGAGGCTACCTTCCATGTCCCCAGACCCAAAACTGGCATTTGTGTACCGTCATTCAGCTCTATGGTCCTGGCCATGTGAGCGTCCTCCATGGAGTACATTTATCCACAGGCAGAGAAAAACAGTAAAATGAGAACTTCAGCACACACTTGCAGCACACGTTCGTACACTATCAGAGCTTCCTCTTCTGTCTTTTTCCTTTCAAACTGCAACTGCTGAGTCAATGTCCTTCCTTTTTCTTTGCTGATCTTGCCTCTCTATCTCGTTTTTCTTTCCTTCTCTCTCTTAATTTTCATCCCCTCTCACAATATCTTTCTCTCTCCCCTTCTGCCTTATCAGTCTAGTAGTTAATTATTGGACAACACAAAAAGTACTTTCCCACCATGAAGTATTTATGTGTATACTCAGTAAGTGAGGAGGAGCATGTTGCAAAGGTCACTTTTGTCATAGCATAGGGGTAACAGTGTAGTAACAGTAACACACACACACACACACACACACACACACACACACACACACACACACAGACACACACATACACACAAAAGATTGTATCTTTGTGAGGACACTCATTGATATAATGCATTCCCCAACTCCTTACACTAACCTTAATAATCATAACTAAATGCCTAACCCAACCCCAACCCTAACCCTAACCTAAACCTAATTCTAACCTGAACCCTAAAACTAAGTCTTAACCCTCAAACAGCCCTTTGAATATGTGTCAGAAAATGGGGACCGGCCAAAATGTCCTTACTTTCCCAAAATGTCCTCAGTCTGTAAGGTCTGTAACTCAGACTGGTCTATCTTTTAGGACCAGTTTGAGTTACAGACCTTACAGACTGAAGTACAAGTACACACACACACAAACACACACACACACACACACACACACACACACACACACACACACAGAATTTGCTGTAATATTTCCTGTTCAACAGTAGATGGTGATATTGTATCACTGTGCTAACCAGCTACAGTACAAATTATGTAGATTTGTTGGAAAAAGAATAATAATATAAAAATACATAATAAATACCAATAAATCTTTGTGTAAAAAAATAAAACCTCTATGCAATTAAACTACTCTGTCCAGATTTTGTAAGGTGTGTGTCTATATTTCATAGCAACTGTAGTTCATTATTTAGATAAGATATTCATCAGTTGATGTTATTTATTAGACATTGGTTATTTTGTCAGTTGAATCAATCTTTGTCAATCAAAATCTTCCTGCCTAGAGTATGGTGGCCTTAAAGGATATCTAGGTACTTGTAGGTAGGTTTTTTAGTAAGTAAGTATTAATTTTACAGACCAGCACAAGAATAAATTAAAATGTTTGGAAATTAGATTTTTGATGCTTTTATTTTGAAGAAACATTGCTTATCATAGTTTGTTTTCCTTTATATTTATTATTCCTCCTTTTCATACTGGACATTAAGAAATCCCTTCCAAATGTAATGTCATCTTAAGTGATGGGGGACAAAATCCAGTATTTTTGTGCAAAAATGTATTCCAATGTTTATCTTAAGATAATAAGCGGTTTTAGCTGTCTGAATTAGATAAATAAAATTAAAATTCCTAGTTATTTAGGAGTTATTTGTATAGCTTTAACATTGTATAGTGAAAGAATTAATATCAATTTTAAGGTTGGGGCAATATCAAACTATCTTGAATGTTATTAGAGAAATGCTGCCAAATAGAAAGCCTTTTTATCCTCCAGAGAGGTCGTGTATGTTCATGGAGGGGCTCTAGATCAGAAGAGTTACAATCAACAGGCTGCAGTGTAAGGATCCATGTGTGCACTGTACATTTATACAGTCATGTGTGCAATTACATACGAATCAAATACCCCATAGAAAGCTGAAGAATGGGAAATTGAGGGACTATGGATAGAGAGTGTCCTATTCTGCAACAATTGTGAACTTCAGAGTGCACTCTGTGAACTTCAGAGTGCCCTCTGAAGCAAATTTATGATTTGGGGCTATAAAGACATTATTGCAGTTCAAATGAATATTCAGCCCGTTACATTTTCTTGTAAATGTCTTATTTTGTGTTGGGGGTTCCCTTACTGTTGTAAACAATACAGTATTTTTATGAGTCTACATGTTGTTTGTGCAAAAGGCTTTGTTTGAGAGTCTAATCCAAGCATACATACTATCAGTATTCAGGGTTGCTCTTGTAAAACAAAATGTGTATCTAATAATCCAATTATATTTTTTTTATATCAATCGACACCAGACATCTGAATGTGTTTTTTTTTATTTGGTAGCTATCAACAAAAATACTAAATAAAATTTTGTGTCTGTAAAAATATATACAGTATATAAGCCTTCCAATATGGCATAATTAACATACAAACAATAAACAGAGAAAGTTCTGATAAAGAGCAAACCCATGCAATCTAAAACTTTGCACTGAGTCATTTTCTAGCACAAGCAAAGTATATGCAAGATTATGAATACATAATGTTTATAAAAATGTATATACTATACTATATACTGAATATATATACTTCCTCTAACTGTGGATCAGAAAGTAAAGAACAGGCATAAAGTATCAAAATGTCATAGCAAAGAAGCCAGCAGGTGTATACATTATGCACAGTCTGTGATCCTGCAGTGCATATCAAAGAAGTTACATTACATACATGCATACAAAGCATTACACAAATTATATAAATACTCAAAAACAAGTAGAGGTTAATATAAGTTGCCTGTATAAAATATAAATATTAGGTCTGCTCATTTCATATGGTTTACATAAAAAATTACATTATGAATGGACCACCAGATATGCTGCTTACAAGCTTTGTTGCCACAGCGATGACAACTTTAATAGTTTTTTCACATCAGATTTCTATATATCTAACTTCATAACATGGTGGAATAAAACTTCAAAGTTGATTCCAGCTCAATATACACCAGAGAGCCAAAACATTATGACCACACACAGTCGAAGTGATTATCTTGTAACAATGGCGCATGTCAAGGTCTGGGATATATTAGATGGGAAGAGTGAACAGGGTGGTACTTCAAAAACAAAACAAAAAAGTGACATTGTGGGATGATGTGACATTATCCCGCAAGGCGTTGCATTGGATTCACATACCTGCAAGTCTGCATGTCCATCCCCTTTCCTCCAAGTAGACTTCCCAGATCATATGTCATAGACTCACCAGTACATGACACCCTTATCAAAGCAGCCCCTTGCATTGTTTTAATGTAGGGCAAATGTCTGTCTGAATACAGCCTAAATTTCATCTGTGGCAGCTATCCCTCACAATTTACAAGACTTAAAGGATCTGCTGCTAATGTTACCATCATATGGCACCTTGAGAGGTCCTGTAGAGTACATGCTTTGGCAGGTCAGATATGTTTTATTGGCACGCAGAGGACCAACAGCATATTGGGCAATGGTGATCATAATGTTTTGGCTCATTACTGTATGTGACCAGAGGACAGTTCATCCATCCTTAAGGCTTTGGTCTCCACAAGGCCCAGACTGTCAAACTGGTCAAACTCTGCCCAATCACTGGTCCAGATCATTGCTGTCGCGACTGCGGGGCCGATAGTGGCACTGGCAAAACTCCCTGATCCGACCACAGGCCTCCACCATCATCTCCTCTGGCACCGTCACCACAATGCGGAAGAAGTTAGGATACTCAAATGCCTGGGAGAGGACAGAACATGGATACTCCCAGGTATCAAAGTGATTACACACGTTTTTCAGTTTTATTGTAAATTTAAGTGCCTAGACAGATATAAGGACAAATGGATGACTGACAGCAGTGACAGAAGAAGGGACGGTGTCTTACTGAGGCAGGCAGACAGAAGACCGACTGCTCCGTTACCAGCCGTTCAGTAAAGTTCACGTCATTCTCAAAATCTGGAAAGTGATCCATGTCAATCCCCACCTAGACAAATGTAGATACACACACAATTTCCTCTTATATAAAGTTTGAATTTATAATCAAACCTAAATTTATATGATAAATGCGTTATTTTACATTACAGGTAGCAAACACTTCTTGAGAACGTTGCCAAAAAGTCAAGCCCCAAAAACACTGAATCCTACATAATGTGATTCAATAGCATCTTTTGTTATAGCCTGCCTGCCTAGTAAATGGACTGCACCTATTTATCATTTTTATATTCTTAGAGACCACTCAAACCACTTTACACTACATGCCACATTCACCCACTCAAACGCACACATTCATACAGTGATTTCTAAACCTACACACATACTCACACACCAATCGGGGGCAACACGGTATCTAGCCCAAGGACACTTCGAAAAGTGGACTAGAGGAGCCAGGGATTGAACCACTGACCTCCTGCTTAGTGGACAACCCACTCTACCTCCTGAGCCACTGCCACCCATGTGTTTCAAACTCCATTCTCCCAGTTTGTGACACAGGTCTTCTGTTAAAAATTTGTAGTTTTAAAATTTGTAGTCTAAAAATTTGTAGTCTAAACCTAACTTCAGAAGGCTCTCTCCAGACCCACATTGAATATCATACTCTCTGTGACAAGAAAACTGAACTAATGTGTAAAATTGGTGTTGTGCCCCCTTTAACTACAAAGTCATCATGACAAAAAAAAATATTTGAGTGTTTGTCCATGTTCAAAATAAATCACACACACTCTTGGTACTGACCATGAGGTACATGGCTCCTGAGGGCATGACAGGGTTCAGGCCGGGGATGGTGGACAGCTCATTGAAACAAATCTCTGAGTTGGACTGAGGATGAAACAGATAAACCATCCAGTCAGTCTCATGTGGTACTTACTGTATTACTGTAAGTCAGAATACAAATAAATAGAACAAGTAAAAACTGTTTTTAAAAAAAACATTTTTTATTGTTCAAGAGTAGGGCCTAAAGGATACATTAGTTTTTACACCAATCAAAACCACTATATATATATAGGATATCTGAAAATATAGCATACTCAAAATTTTAATTATTCATAGCAGAATGGAGTAGCTGCTGCTGAGCACAAATAACACTATCCAGGTAAGGGGTCAGCCAATTGACTCCTGTCCAGGGTATAATTTATAGAGTATTTTGATCAAAGTGTAAGTCCGAGTAAAATATAGAGATGGTAAGAAGATGAACTGTATATAGAAGGATATTACTCGTTCCTAATTAATTATCAGCCCATTTACCTTTAGGAAGCTGATTGTGGTGGTGTAGAAACTCTGAGGTGTGTTATTGAGGATGCCCTCCAGCGCACCCTGGACAATGCTGCAGGCTCCCAGAATACGTTGGCTCAGTTTCACTAGTCCCTGTCTAATCTGTAGACGAGACATATTACATGTGTCAATTAGTTAAATATAAGAGTAATCTATTGTGTTTCTTCTACAGTTTCTTAAAAGAATACACAAAAAGAAATACCTCGGAACCAAATATATCATTCCTGTCATGGATGAGGATCCATCCCATCCTCCAACCAGGGACCAGCCAGCGTTTAGCCAAGCCACCACAGGAAAGGATGGGAATGTCACTGCTGAGAGACGCCATGGAAGGACAACTGCAACCTGGGAAAACCTAAAGACAGGAGCAGGAAAAAAATGAAATATGTTCTGATGCTAAAATCAATCATGGTCATGCGTCACCATTACGTTGCGTAATAGTGGGCTTGATGATAAAACATGTTTATTGAGCTCAAATGAAACCATAAGTATGACAAGATTAGGTATTGCGAAAGTTATGTTTGATGCATGCTAAAAGTGTCAGTGTCAATTTGCATCCATATTTATTGTGTTTGTATCGTGCTTGAATCTATGGTACATGCACTGATGTCTCACATACTGTCATTTCAAACAATTTAAATAGATTTCCAAATACACAGACTTTATTTGTTTAGTAAATATAAATATCCACGACGTTTAAGTGATTAAAGCAGCATTCATTTGTTCATTTAATTAATTAACTTTTCTGGCCAATTGGGGTAAGCGGAATAAGCTGACACAGCATAATTTGTTTGTAAAGTGAATATGGCTAATTACATATTTACACATTCAACAGTTACAGAGCAACATAAGCACTGTTTAGAGTTTTGTTTCTGACCAATTTGCAAATATAAGTCCAATATTCACTCCCATGTTAGCTCTGTTTTGGTTTCCACCAACTCCTGAGAGAAATATCTGGCTCTTTAACTGCTAAACTCTCCACTATGTTCTAGTTGCTAACTTTGTTTGTCTGATGTTTGGTGCTGGAAAGGTAGTGTATGGTGGGTTCATCAGAAGTAATGCCTGCTGCAGCTAGAAATGAGGTTGAGCGCGATGAGAGAGAAACAAAACAATGCATTCGTGGGCTGTGAAACAAAAAATTAACTGAAAGATGATAAAACACAAATGTGAAACTGAGGGGAACTGCAAGTCAGCTATAATTTATCACTACTACTGTTCACAATTCATGTAGTCATTTGCCTCACCATTATAGCTCTCAGTAGTGATGACTTCATCAGCTTCTTTAAATTATAAAATTCCAACTATTAGAAACAAATTTCATCCCCTACTGCCCTAAACCGGCACCGATTTATCTTCAAATACAGGAGCTTTGGAAACAGCTGTAAAACCTCATATATATTTAGACTGTTTTTCACCAACTAACTTCAATGATTTTTTCATCCAATCCATCAACTTGTCTCTTAGACCCCATCCCAACTAGGCTGCTTAAGGAAGTTTTACCCTTAGTAAGCACCTCTTTACTAAATATAATCAATATGTGTATTAACAGGCTATGTGCCGCAGTCGTTTAAAACAGCTGTAATTAAACCTCTTCTTAAAAAGCCTACTCTTGATACAGATGTTTTAGCCAACTATAGACACATATTTAACCTTCCCTTTCTCTCTAAGAACCTTGAGAAAGCTGTCGCCAACCAGTTGTATGACTTTTTACATGATAATAGTCTATTTGAGGATTTTCAGTCAGGATTTAGAGTGTATCATAGCACAGAGACAGCACTGGTGAAAGTTACAAATGATCTTCTAATTGCTTCGGACAAAGGACTTGTCTCTGTGCTTGTCTTGATTGATCTTAGTGCTGCATATGATACCATTGACCATCAAATCCTATTACAGAGACTGGAACATTTAATTGGCATTAAAAGAACCGCTCTAAGCTGGTTTAGGTCCTATTTATCAGATTGATTTTAGTTTGTGCACATTAACGATAAATCCTCCATATACTCAAAAGTTAGTCACAGAGTTCCAAAAGTTTCTGTGCTTGGACCAGTTCTATTCACCTTACATATGCTTCCTTTAGGCAATATTATTAGGAAAAACTCCATAAACTTCAATTATTGTGCAAATTACCCAATTGTATTTGTCAATGAAGCCTGATGAAACTAATCCGTTCCAGGTTCCAGAGACTCTTGAATCAGCTAAACTTCAAGCATGCCTTAGGGACATACAGACCCGGATGACCAGCAACTTTCTGCTGTTAAACTCAGACAAAATTGAAGTTATTGTACTTGTACTCCTACTTGTACTCCAACACCTCAGAAACACCTTATCTAATGACATAGTTACTCTAGATGGCATTGCCCTGGCCTCTAACACCACCGTTAGGAATCTCTGAGTTCTCTTTGATGAGGATATGTCCTTTAAATCCCACATAAAACAAACTTCAAGGACTGCCTTTTTTCACCTACATAACATTGCAAAAATCAGGCACGTCCTCTCTCAAAAAGATGCAGAAAAACTAGTCCATGCTTATGTAACCTCTAGGCTGGATTATTGTAATTCCTTATTATCAAGCTGTCCCAACAAATCTTTAAATACTCACCAGATGATCCAGAATGCTGTAGCACGAGTACTAACAGGAAATAGGAAAAGCACTTAATGGTCAGGCACCATCATATCATAGAACACTGTGAATATTCTTATATTTAGTCTCATTATTATTATTATTAGTTTTATTATTAGTCTTACTATTATAATACTCTCTTTATGTGGAACCTGCATTGTGCAATCTTCTCTTTCCTCCTGCTCACTCTCTCTATCTGTTCCCCTCTCTCCCCCTGCCTCTCTCTCTCTCTGTCTCTTTCGTTTGCTTCTCCAACCAGTCGAGGCAAATGGGCGCCCACCATGAGCAGGGTTCTGTTCAAGGTTTCTACCTGTTAAAAGGGAGTTTTTCCTTGCCGCTGTCGCAAAGTGCTTGCTCCTGTGGGAATGTTGGTTCTCTGTAAATAATATTTTAAAGATTACGGTCTAGACCTGCTCTATATGAAAAGTGCCCTGTTATAACCTCTGTTATGATTTGGTGCTGTATAAATAAAATTGAATTGAATTGAATTGAATTGAATTGAATTGAATTGAATTGAACTGAGTTGAATTTAATTGAATTGAACCATTATAAAACAATTGACTAGTGCAGCTTTAAACCTACAAATAACCTCTACCTGATCAGAGGATGCAGTCATTAATGTTTTATAATTTCTAGCATGCCTCAAACATTATTTTCTCAATACCTAAGCTTGTTACTCTTGTTACAAAACAAGCATGGTATGCATATTACCTGTATCTCTTTATATATAACCCCTTGAAAACTGTACAAAGTATAATAATTACATTTTAGAATTATAGATTAATACAAACATCAATTTGAATATTAGTGATTATATGATATTTATATTTTTCTGGAGGTGAGGGAGAAACCAAGGGAAGAGGAGAGAGGCAGTAAAAGAGTATGGAGAGAGAGAGAGAGAGAGAGAGAGAGAGAGAGAGGGTGACCTCTGCTCCACCAACGGAAAGCTGGTTCGATACAATATCTTTGACATTGAGCAGGGAGCTACCTTGCGCCCTATTGATCAGACTGGTATGAATGATATAACAGCAATATACATTTGAAATAGCTCTCCAATTTAAAGCAATTTTTGGCTTGTGGCTGTCTGACCTTACTAAACATGCAGAGTCCCTCATCCCTCCCCTCTCTGAAATCAAATATTAGTTAAGTAAGACTAAGATTACATTAAAACATTATGATCAGTAAGGAAAGGGTCAGTAGGGTGTGAAAAATCGGATGTAAATGATAATGGAGCAAACATGGAGCAATTAACAACTACTTTAATACTAGCCAATAATAAAGTAAAAATGTATGAATTGAAACTGTGAAAAAAAGAAACAGTTCAGTTTATTAAAATAATTAATTACTTTACAGGTCATATACATACATCTGCACAGAGAGTACTGCAGACTGTGCAGAGACGTGTTGTAAAAACATAATTACTGCTGAGGGACTTATGGAGGAGAGAGACAGGGGGATAATACCCCACTGACTCAGCCTTGCTTGGCTGGTGCAGACAACCTGGCCCCTCCGAACACTCGAGTTATAAAAAGGAGGCCTCACCACCACACCCCCAACCCAGCTCTCCACCCACTACACACCCCCTAAATCCTCCATTAATTGCAAACACATGCAGCCAAAAAAATGCAGAGTCATTCTGGTCTGCTTGTGCTCAACGTGAAATGGTCAGATGGTGGTGGTGGGGTTGGCTTTCTGGATGCACCCAACAACCCCAACTCAAAATTTTTCCACTCATAACAGCTGCTACAACACATTGAAAAAGCACAGATGCAAGCCTTCAAAATTCATGTTGCTTTGTACAACTGATGGAAAGCTGCATTTAATTTGTTGTGGCTGTGAGAGAATGTTTCTTTTCTAGTATGGAACTGTACTTTCTTCTGCTGCTTCTGTGTCCTTTCTGTTATCTGCATCTATATAATATTAACTTTATTAATGATAACTTTATTTACATAGCACTTTTCAAAACATCCATTAAAAAGTGCTCACAAAAAAAGACCAATAAAATCTATAAAGTAATTGTCTTCACCTTATAACTACAACATCCTCCCTACACTCAGTAGAAATGACTGAGACCCTCATGACCATCTCTCTCCAAGCACTTGGTTTTATAAATGTCACACTTTGTGAATGGACATATCAGACCCCTATTTGTCCACTTTAATGTCACACTACTAACCCATTCCTCTCTCAGTCCATTGAAGTAGGTTCGATGGCTTGCACACCACCCTATAAAATGATCAGCCTATACACCATATATATATGTGTATGTGTATGTGTGTGTGTGTTAGTGTGTGTGTGTGTGTGTGTGTGTGTGTGTGTGTGTGTGTGTGTGTGTGTGTGTGTGTGTGTGTGTGTGTGTGTGTGTGTGTGTGTGTGTGTGTGTGTGTGTGTGGTTGTGTGTGTAGCCAAAACATTAAAACCGTTATAAGCAGTACATCATGTTGCTAACTACAAAATCTCAACTCTGGTTCCAGAGACTCTAGAAATGAATAAAACAGAGCAATATATCCTGATTTGAGAGCCCAATTTGAAAGTATTTTCCATCATAAGAAACAGAGAGGTAAATGTGGAGGCCTGGCCTGAGAAATGTGTAGTATTTGGGTATAAGACATTTCTCTTTACTTTTTGAGAAACACCAGAGGCCATGCAATATGCAGACTATATTCACGATAAAATGCTAATTCTTAAGGTGCTTTCAGAAAGTAAGTTGTTGCCACCACCACCTCCATTCTTTTCCATGTAAATATGGCAGCTGCTGCAGTCAAAGTTGATGATGGTTCAATTTTTTCAACTTGCTGTTTGACCATGGCAAAAACAGAAACCACATTGAGGGAAACAACACGGAGGGCTAATTTTAATGGTATCTGAGTCACCTGAATTATACACCTCTTCACCAAATGGGTGAATGAAGAGAAACGGTATTGAAGCAACATCAGTTTCAAAGTCTGATTATCATGGTTATAATATTGTGTCAAAACTTTCTATTTTAATCATGTCATATTGCTAGCCGTTGCCTCAATTTTAAGATAAAAACTGCTCTGTTTAGCTATGTGATGAGATTAGAGCGGGTGGATAGCAGTAGCCTGTAAAATATGGTACAAAAGTACACCTATCACCGTACATTCAAAATACAGGCTTCCACTCGCTGTCTGAAAGCACCTTTACTTATAGTAAATGTCACTACTGAATGATTCCAGAATTTTAATGCTGAACTATTTTGGTAACTATGTAAAATTGGATCCCATCTTAGCAAAAAAGGGTGGTGGATGGATTTTGATTGGAGATGAATGTTACAGTTTCATTCCAATAGCTGATATATATGGCTAAATATGACTTTTGTAATTGACAAATTGCAAAAAATGTCTACCTGCTCAATCTGATGCTATCTGATCAGATTCCTTAGATCAGAAACCTATTACAAATAGGATAACTAAATGTGTCGCGATAATAATTGCCGTAAATTTGCTACTCGCCTTAGGTTGTGTAATTGAAAGCATCCAGAGATTGTGCTTGTAAGCATTGATTGCTAAAAAAATGGTGCTGATGCAGGCTGTGGAAATTTTGACAGCTGAGGGGTACTTAATTGATGAAGAGACTGAATTGTAGACATATAAATCTTTTTTCTTTCTACATGTACTGATTAGTTAGCGTAGTAAACCAAATAAGGTCTTTTACCCAGTTCTACTCGCCACCAAAGAGGCATTCTTGGCCTTGTGTACACCTACAGTAGGACCCTAGGTGGTTGCCTAGGGCGCAGAATGTCAGGGGGTTGCTGCAAAAATGCCACTAACAGAATTTTATTATTATTACAGTAATAATTTTATAAATAAAAACAGTCTTTTAATTACAATACTAAACATACTGCACACCCTGAACTGTCAGTTACACATGATGGAATAACAGCATGATGGAATAAACACTGCTGGTCCTCACAATTTTTCATCTGCCTTACACTGCCTTTGTACTTTGCGCACTGCACACTAATATAGGGGATGATGGGTACCGTTTGATGCGCAATTGTTCATCACTCAGCCCAAGTCCGGGATGTAACACTGACTGATTGATGGCACATGCTAGATTGGATCAGCTAGAGGGAAGCTTCAATTAGTAGCTCAAATTATTTCATAATGAACATGTACATGCCTTCAGGTGCACAAGGACGAAAACAAAAGAAGAAAAAAAAGAGGAAAAGAAAGCCCAATATAGAGGTATGTCTTCTTATGTTAATATTAAAATGCCATGTTGTTTGTAGACATTTCATTTGTAGTAGCTAGCTAGCTAAGTAGCAATAAAGCTAGCTAGTAGATAATGATACTAGAATAGCCACTAGACTCAGATACAGATTGAAGGATATGAATTTGAATGTCAAGTCAGCAGTGCTGGAAGAAGTATTCAGATTCTTTACTCAAGTAAAAGTGCCAATACAGGAATGTAAAACTACGCCATTACAAGTTAAAGTCTTGCATGAAAAATCCTACTTGAGTAAAAGTTGAGTAAAGTATTAGCAGCAAAATTTACCAAATCCTAATCTTGGCTAGGGCACCAAAATGGCTAGGGCTGGCCCTGATATGCTATATGATGCTGACGTGTAAAACAACAAAGCTGAATAAATACCCAAAACTCAAGTAGGTGAAGTGATATTCAGTGAATCAAAGGCTAAAACATTCTCTTTGGACATCCCCAATTATTTATATTTATCACCTCATCAGAATGGAACGTAAATTGGAAGCTACTGGACTAGACAATTCAACTCATACCTTATCTCCACTTCTTTAATGAGCTGTCAAACATTCATCCTGCCTGTGAGTGTGTGTGTGTTCCTTTCTGACGGTGCGTACAGGAATCCATGTGTGTGTGTATACAGTGTCTGTGTACATGTTTACATGACCTTCAACTAAAGTTTGACCAGTGTGAGCTTTTCAAGGCTGACACTAATGCCAGTGCTTTGGACTGAATGTGCTGACAATGTTGTTTTTTGGTTGTCAATTTGGTCATTTTCATACTTTTAAAGGGTTGTTTCTGACTCCACCCCAATACATTGGAATTGAATGGATTTCATTTATGGTGTTCACAACAGTGAAAAATTGCATTTAAAAAAATCATCAGCAACATCTTGTTGTTATCCATGTTATTCTGGATCATTCTTTTTTTGGTAGAAAGTAGTTATGGAGAAAACTGCTTACAGCAAATGCTGTGAACTATGTGAAGTAAAGGTGTATTCAAAATGCAGAAAAAACAAATTACAGAGGTGGCACAATTGTACAAAAAGTCAACAGAAGGAATGTTAATTTGCTCTAGGCTGCACCACTTGGGGTATTGTAAAGACACATCCATGTGAGTTGAAAATGCTTCAACCTTAGGATGAAAACTGACCTCATCACATGGCTGTATGACTCCACTTCATAAATGTACAGAGAAGAGAAAAAAAATAGAGTCTGGAGTAAATGTCTGAATTCATTAAGATGAGATCATTAAGAGTTGTCACCAAGCCACACACTTGTTGCCGGCTACAACTTATGTCTGTAGAGTCAACCCTTTAGCTGTTTGGGCTGAATAAAGCAGTTAAATTATGAATAATCAGAATGCACCTTAATAGGGACTCTGTTTCTGAGAAAAAAGATGCTGGCCCCGGATCAAGCAGAAGGGAGGAATGCACCGATTAAACTAAAACAATTGAATTTTTATAATGACACTGACAAAGAAACTGCAGATCTGTCACATCATGGCCGATTTAAGGTTAGTATTGGTGTGAATACCGATCTGGAGCTGTAGTTTGGTTTGCTGTAGCCCTAGCAGAAACATCTGAGACAGATATCTCAAAACCTGGGAAAATAAAACTCACACTATATAGAATAAGAATAGAATACAGTCAAATTTTTCTAAGAAAAGGAGTTGCAATGCGGGCAAAGTAGTACCTCTGAATTTGCATTTCAAATGGACATTTCATTGGCCATCATTTGACAAAACTCTACTGTGACAAAACCTCATTATATTAGAACGGAACGGCCTTACCGGTTGTTGCTCCCAGGTTTCATTCACAGCCCCTTAAATATGCCTCGCTGGTGTTACAAAGGGTCAAGCCAACCTGCCAACCTGTACTGAGATGTGACTTGTGTTGCTGTGTAGTTGGACTTACCATATCTCTGTAGATTTCATCAGCCAGAATTGGAACACAGTGTCTGGAGGCCACTGAGAAAACGAGAATCAACTTATTTCATGGTTTTGCTACAATGGGGCAAGTGCTGTTTTGATGTGACCAAATGTTCGCTTCTGACTTCAACTGTGATGCTGATTAAAAGCTTTTGAGTAATTTCAACTTCCTTTTTCCTACTAAAGCAGAGCGGCGCTATAGCTAACCTTTGAGGATCTTCTGTAGGTGTTCCTTGCTGAAAACAGATCCACATGGGTTGGATGGATTGGTAACAATCAGACAGGACGTCCTCTCATCAATCAGGCTCTCCATGTGTTGCAGGTCGATCTCCCATGACTTCTCTGGCTGCGAATCAAAGGTGTGTGTCAGGATGAGGGCATAAACTATATTGTTCATGATAATACACCCTGATGATGTTCAGACTATTGCAAACATGAGACAGTAACCTGATATAGTGTTAGAGAGTGTGCCAGAAAGGTGAAAGGTCGTATCCTCAACAGCCAGTATAAAGCTGTTAACAGTAATACAGTATATTCTTCAAAACTACTATTGACCAAGTCCTTGTACCTCTTGTTCTTCCATTGTAACTGTTTTTTAAGATGTCAGTAAAATAATTGATATCAGCAAATGTCCACAAACATAGAAAATAAACCATTGCCCTTTCACAGGTCCTATCTACAATGTTCTACATTCTTTACGCTGATGGTTACAACAGTTTCTTTCCATGTCTCTGTGTATCCTGTTTCCTTTCTGCCATTCACCAATAACAGGAGGCCCACATCCTCCTCCCATCAGTGGCCTGATTCACACATCTCCTCCTATGATGTCTGTTTAAGATATTTTACTACACTACTATGTTATTACATTGGTCTGCAGTCAGTTGAACATGTGAAATATTTCTGGGAAAGAGATTAACTCCCTTGAATTAAAATGACTTCAGCAGATATATTGATTTACTGGATTTTAATGTGCTTGATGATGAGCTAGTACGTTTTATTTACACTTATGTGGTAGATCATTTTAAGTTTGCCCTTGATTAACAGCTTGAAATCTGCTTTCAATCTGCTGAGATTTAAAGCTCATCCTAAACCTCTAACTGTATACAGCTTGATTCCTTCAGCTCTTATGACATTTTCAACATATTCTCTGTATTTAATTCCAAAATGGAAAATTGCACAACATGAGAAGAGAAACCAGAAAAAAATTGCTGAGAGAAAATGTTAAATCTAATGCAATGCCAGTGACACATTAATATAACAAGTGGGTAAACTATGGCCTCTTGTCTTTACCGAAAAAGCCCTCTTCTATAATGTACCTTATGTGACATTGGCAACACACAATTTTTGATTATACAAAATATAAATTTATTAGTAACCTTAAATTAATACCCAGAATTTTCCTCAGTGGCTGGCTGCAGTGTTGCAACAAAAAATAAATAAATAAATCCCTTTTGGCCCAACTCTTTGCATTTTCCCTGTAGACTGCCACTGTCTAACCTCAAACTGCAAAAAATATCAAACTATTACTATTAGTATTATGAATTTTAAGACCTTTGAATTTGAATGCACCATGGATGTATTTACTTGATACTGTGTTCCAACATGATACCTCCTTTATTCTACTGAAAGAGATTTGCTTGCAGCGAAAAAGTTCTTCATGCTTCCTGAGGCTTCTGCATTATGGGGCTCAGAAAGTATGTACATTAGAATTCTTCTCTTGCTGAGCAGGCTCACTCTCAAATAGCACGAAAATAATCTACTGATTCGGCTCCTCAAGATGTTTTAAATTTTAATTGGACATAACAGCTCAAATTGTGACTATACAAATAGTCATTTCAAAGTGCTTGTAATGCTCAGTAAAAAAAGACCATCATCTTACAACCATTTCTTTTGTAATGATGATGTCGGGTGACCTGCAATTGTCAGAAGTCCAAAATTGCTTCAAAGTCAAGTGTTGTTTTTGGGGGATTCTGCTGCATTCATGGAATGTCAGCATGGCTGGGACTATTCCTAGGTGGCTAGCCCTAGTGCTAACCTTATCTTGATGTAACTGCCAGTGGTGGTGCATTTGCAGCCATTCTGCCAACAGTTTGTTGACATGCCTGTAGTTCTTTTCACCAAGTGAGAATAAATAGTATAGAGAGGTTAGATACGGTACCCTTTAACTTACCAGCAGGTTGTAGAGTTTGACCTTGATACCCATGGAGACAGCCAGAGTTTTATATAAGGAGAAGCCTGGGCATGGGACCAGGATGTTGTCCCCTGGGTTACACAGGACACTGATAGCCAGGTCAATGGCCTGACTGCAGCCACTGGTCAAAATCACATCCTGGAAGGGGGCATTTATTTTTGAGAGCATAGCCACCCAAAACCATACATGTCTTCATCCATACCAACGCTAACATCATACAGTTTCTTGTCTTTGACTCGAATAAAATCAGTGTAACAAGTAGAGGAACTTCAAAGACATGCACTTTTACAAACTGATTAAAGGTCTATTTACTGTGAGCATAATATTGCAAGTATTGTGTTTTTGCATCATGCTACAGAAAGTCAATTTTATTCACCCACAATGTGGTTACAATGCACTTAGACTGCATTACACTGATTCAGATTTAGAGGTAGCACTGCAGAGCAATGAGGTTGAGAGAAAATGAATGAAGTGTGTCAGGAAAGGTATGAGTTGTATGAAGAGTAAGCACCTCTGCCTCTAGTGGAGCCTCAGGGCAGCTATAAAAGTTGGCCACTGCCTGTCGGCTCTTCAGATAACCTGCCAGTGAACACAGAGAAAATTTACAGTACAGACAAACAGAGATTACGCTCACAGATGGTGAAAAATCCAACTGTATAATTTTCATTGCATTTCCTCCCTTTGGAGCACAACATCACTAACTGTTGGGGTTGGTAAACATGAGCAAGCAGTATGTGATTTATCGACATCAGACAATTTCTGTGCACTAAATTTCTCAATACAAGCTGAAAGTAACAAGAAAGTCACTAATGTAACTGTAAAACTACTGTATATAATATCTCACCTTTATGTATCTGTACTTCAGCTATCAGGGCTAACATAAAGTAACACATTTATCCTTAGTGGATTTAAAGACGTTTGCTTCGGATTTAGTCAGTTTGTTGGTTAGTGTGACTCACCAACAGAAGGAGCGTAGCCGTTGTATTTTTGGGAGTCTATAGCATCTTTCATGGCCTGAAGCACTGCATGATCTGTAGGTAGGTTTCCAAACACAGTGGGGTCCCCTGGGGAATAGAAAGCGAAAAGTCAACATCCCTCTGCTCATGAAAAAAATACAAGTGGAATGTAGAGCACATAATTGTGTAAGAAACATAAATCTCTATAAGATAAAAAGCTATTAGAAGTGTTGCAAAACAAAAATAAATACATCAGTGTTTACAGCAGTGAATATGCAGGATGCACTGCACATGTGTTTACAATCAGTCAAGCTCTTGCAATAGTAGTATATCATATAGTGTAGGCAATGTATTGGTCTATTTTTCATTTCTAGTCTTAGAAAGTAATTGGAAATCTAAGGGGGGTAGTTATTCTTTAGTTATTCTTATCTGAAGACTGTCTTGCTGCTTGTTGGCTTATCAATTAATTAATTAATTATTACTAGTTGAACTTTTGCATTGCATGTGAGCAACAAAGTGGTATCTCCAGATGTTTTGAAATCACAAGTTTAGACATGCAGAAACCCTCTCACCTATGGAAAGTGCGATCATGGGTTTATTATGATTTGGGGTGAGCTTCATTCCATCCACAATGGCCCTGATAGGATTAAGTGTGTTGTTGGCCATCTCTGAAGCCTTCACTTCCCATCTCTGCCTGCGGCTCTTGGCTTTGGCTGGATACAAACTACCATTCACACTGACATGGTGGATGCCATTCCCTTGTACTCCCTTCCCGTTCACTCCAGTCCCACTCAGAGTTTTTGCATTAACAGTAGTTGTGCCATGGACACCATTCCTATTCATCTGAACCAAGTAAGACTTCTTATCCATCCTGGAACTGATGAGGACAATGAGTGTTAGAAGAGATATCGGGGTATTTCCAGTGATGGAAAGTACATTTACTCAAGTGGTACTGTACTTAATCTTAAGGTGCTTGAACTTTACTTGAGTATTCCATATTATGCTACTTTATGTTTTTACTCCACTATAATTCTGAGGCAAATATTGTACTTTTTACTCCACTAGATTAATTTGACGTACACAGTTACTAGTTTACACACTAAGATTTGATTTACAACAATCATCCTATAAAATATAATGAATTGTTATAGATTAAACTACCAACACTACAAAAATACTCAAAATTAGCTCCTCCCCAAAGAGCTACACCTCTAATATGCTCCTTAGATGATAATATATCAATAATTAAAAAAAAAAAATCCAATAACTGCTAATAAAATACATTATAATATAACACTCCCTGAAAGTGGCCATTCTGCATAATCAGTACTTTTACTTCTGGTACTTTAGTTACATGCTGTTGTTAATAATTCTGTATTCTTACTTAAGTAACATTTTTATTTCAGGCCTTTTTTTTTTAACAGTGGGGTTTTGATTCAGTTACTAAGTAGAGAATATTAAAAAATTTCTTTAGTAATGCTGATACAAAACTGCACAAAACTTTCCTCAAATTTGTTGTTTTATTAATGAAACAAGATTAATCAAAAATAAAAGTAAGAGTAATTAAAATACTCTTATTAATAGCCTAATTTTAAAAGCCTGTTCAGCCTTCAGTGCTATTGATCATCATACTGCATTGAGATATTATTCACAGTTGAAAATATAGGGGAAGGGGTCTTTCATGATTCTGCAGGATTCTTAACGTTACTAATGCATATTATTATAAATAGCAGATTTTAATTTTTTTGCATATAAATTGAGCTCGTCCTTTTTTTTTAAACAGTCTTTTTTCCTTATGAACAAAAAAGCCACGCAGTGATCAGTTAATCCGCATCATAAACAATTCATATCACCGGAGTCGCACAAGAGTTATTCTCAAGTCTTACTATATAATTAATTGATTATCGTGCAAAACAAATTCACTTTGGAACACAAGTGACAAAGATTTATGGACAGTATAGATGAAGCAGCCTATCAAACTCGCAGTAACCCATACTGTGTTACTGTATATGACACCCATCAAGAGGCTGGACAGTTGCAATACATTTAATATAATGCATATCTCTGTGTCTCTTCAATAAATGTGAAGTTAAGTTTTGTAAACATGCAAACTCTTGATTTTCCTGCTACTCCAGTCACAGAATCAGTTATTCAAATTATTTTTTCACGTCAGACCACAGATTAATTGAAGAGATAAACGTCATACTTTTTACTTACCTCACTGAATAGTCAACACAAAGTCTGTCCAAAAAGCAGCAGCGAAGGTTAATTACATAAAATGAACTGTACGGGATGTATTAAGCCGGTTTTATAGCAATATCCTCGAAAATGGGTGTTCAACCCTGCCCATATTTCCATTGGTGGAGGCTGAGGGTTGTGCCCTTACACCCCTCTTACATCACTAACCAGAACCATACCACCTCAAACCCTTAACGGCATCAATTACCGGCTGGAGGAGGTAGGGCGGATTTCAAGAACACTGCAGGACTCCTCAGTGGTATCTGCAGTGCAGTCGTGAGCGCTGGTGTCAAAACAAATAAGGCGCAAAGTGCGAGTTCTTCAACATGGTACCAGCACAGGGCACCAGGGACGAAATTATGTATATTAATTATAAAGGAAAACTACAACTACCCCTCCCCCCTTCAAAAGAAATTACTTATTTTCATTTTACACTGCTTTATACTTCACTACATTTCAATGTCAAATACTGTACTATAACTTCCAAATTCAGATTTTACACACAAAACAGATCAAAAGAAAATATGATGTAACTTTATAGATTAAGTTATCCAACAATATACCGCTACTATTGTTAAAATTGATTGTGCCTCAGTTATACAAAACACTAAAATGCTACTTACAGATTAATGCATCAATAACAATAATGTTATATACTATATAATAGTAACATGTAAAAGTAATAGTAAAACACAAGAGCCATTTTCTGCTAAATAAGTACTTCTGATTTTTTCTGGTACTTTAAGTACGTTTTGCTAATTATACTTACATACTTTTACTTTAGTGAAAGTAGTGATATCACAATTTGAAAATACTCCACTATAAAAATCTTACTTAAGTAACGGAAAGTATTCTTCCTTCACCGCTGTGTATATTTTGCAACAATCATTCCTGCGCCACTCATCCACTCCTGAAAATGAGATTCCAGGGCTTTCCAGAATTTGGTCTGCATTCAGTCCTGTAATGATAAAGGGAACTGCTAATGTTTTGGACAGGGCATATGTAATCCTGTCAAATCAACAATATGGCTGAATATTCCAGAACATCTGGATTCTGGGGGCGTCCACAGGTCAGCCCCAATACATTTTCAGGGCACCATACAATTGTTTAAACAAACTATATACTGAGTCTTACCCTTAAATCTTTTGATATTATCAAATTTCATCACATTCATCTTCATGAAAATGGAACTTAAATCTCTTTCCCATACACATGTATGGGTTACAGCAGTAGCTTCTTGTAATACCTTGATGTTTCATGCCCTTTATCAGAAACCTATGGATTTTATCAAACTCATCGGCTGGCTGTGGAGCTTGGTGACATGACCACAACATGTAATGTAATGAGTGGCACAGGTTTAGATATATTCAGAACTACAGTGGCCCCTAAGGACAAAGCACATACAACAGTCAACCCACTGTTTCTACACTTTATGGTTCGCTAAGCTAACTGTCTCTTGGCTCCAGAATTTCAAACTATTCTTTTAAAAGGGGCTATGTGTAAGAACTGGCCAACTGTCGAATTCATACTCCCAACAAATAGGGGGCAGCATATTGCCAGAAAGTTGGGCTGTCCACCCTCATCGTGAGAAACAAGGAAATTTGCTCTTTGGTCTTTTCAAAATCTTTTGCTGAATGGTCCAATGTTTTCTTGTCATGGTGATGGTGTACTTTTCTTTGCCTCCAGAAGCATTGTGGCTTGTCAACATGCATTTAAGCAAACTCTATTCGGGCTTTTTTGTGTTTCTCTTTCAAAAATGGGATCTTCCTGGGTCTTCTTCTATGGACATTACGAAAGTGACATATGGTGCAACTGGACACTTTTGTACCTTGATCTTGGAAATCAGCTTGTATCTGTTTTGAAGTTTCCTTGGTTGCCTCATTCGAACTATCCCTCTGTTCAATTCGGGGTAAAATTTTTTCTTGCGGCCACGTCCAGGGAGGCCTGCTACAGTCCCCGTGACCTTAAACTTCTTAATAATTTTAGCAACTGTGGTCAAGCTGCTTGGAGATGGTCTTATAGCCTTTACCCTGACCATTTTTGGCAATTATTTTCTTCCTTATCTCCTCAGACATTTCTCCTCTTTTCTTTCTCTTGTCAATGTTCAATGTGGTGCACACAACAATACCAAACAGCACAACGAGAACTGTTTTCTATTTAAATAGGCTGAATGACTGATTATTGTCATGATCTGCCCACTATGGAACTTCCTGCCCGGACTCTTGTATTATTATTTTCTCTTTTATTTTGAAATTAATTACCTTGTGTCACTTTGGTTGTTTTACCTCCTGTCGTGTTTTTTTTCCTGCCTGTGTGATTGACTCCTCCCCCCCAATTAGCTTCACCTGTTCCCTATTACACTTGCCTCCCTTGTGTATTTAAGTCCCTGTTTTCCCCTCACTCTTGGTCAGTTTGTCTTTTTTTTTTTTTTTTTGCTTCTTGTGCTGTCTAGTGTTTCTGTGTTAATGTTTCCCTCTTAATAGATTTCCTGTTTCTTCTTGCTAGCTCATCTACCCATCTGCCTGTATGCCAGTTTCACTCATCTATTAAAATACCTTCATTGCTCCTACCTGCCTTCATGTGTGCACCTGAACTTGGGTCTTGAAATCTTTCAACCACGACAGTACAAACCAACCCAGCAGACAAGCTCCTGCTTGACTTACCATTTTCTGAGGAGGATTTTCAAGTAACAAGAGAAACTTTTTTTTAACTGAAGGGTCAGGCTTCCTGAAGTTACTGGCTACCATTTGGCAGCGGGACTCAGAATTTGACCAGGAGGTAGCTTTCTTCAGGTGGAAATTCTATTCAAGGCCTATTCCATGTCCTGTGTTTCCTGAGCCTGTCACCTCTACCACTTGTCCATTCAAGCCTCATGTCTCCCAGCTGAGTAACCACCAGTCTGCATCTGAGTCAGCTAACCTTCAACCAGTACTCTAGTTGGCTTGCCTTCGGCCCACAAGCCTCCACCATGTTTCCCAGCCTGTTTTGTATCCGGCTAGCATCGGAGCTGCTAGCTTCAAGCCTGTACCAGTGTCTGCTAAACTGCTGCTTTCTAAGTCAGCTAGCTCCAGGTTCGCTAGCTACAAGTTTGCAGGCTCCCAGTCTGCAGCTTCTGGCCAGAATCCCATTCAGCTAGCCACCTGCTAGTTCCAGCTCCTGAGCTGACAAACTTCCTGTCCTACCCCGAAGACCTTGAGCAGTCCCCTTTTCCTGGGGACTCGCTATTTCCCCAAGATATCTAGGGGGTCAGAGCCCCTAGAAGGAAGCTTGGGTCTCTGAGATGTCAATCCTCCAAGCTGCTCAGCACCACAGAGCCTCTGCTGTCCAGTGCCATGATTGACACCCAGCAGGAACCTGAGCTGGACCCCGAGTTGGCAGTCCCCCCTGACATCCACTCTGCTGCAGCATCGGGGGTCCCAGCCAACGTTTCGCCTGATCTGGAGTCGGGGGGGGTTCCGGCCTGATCCTGATCCCCAGAGGTCTGCCTTTCCTGCTCTTGTCTCTTGCTCTGCACCCTGCCTTGACCTACAGCTTATTCTTCTGGTGCTGGCTGTCTCTCCAGACCTCCAGTCTCTTCTCTGGTCTCCAGAACGGTTCCATCTACGGCGCTGGCTTCCAAGTCATCCTCCAGAGAGGCTCTGTCTGTATGGTTGCCCCCCTGCTCTGCTTCCAGAGGGGACTCGCCTTCCTTGTTGATGTTTAGTGAGATCCTGCCTTCGTCCCTGCCTCTGGGCCATCCGCCCCAGGTCCCTTTCTTCATTCTTAGGTTTCTTGTGTTTCTGTTTCCCTGTTATCGGTTGGCCTATTTTTTTTTTTTTGTACTATTTCTTCATGCCAGCTCATCTACCCATCTGTTTGTAAGCCAGTTTTATTAATTTATTAAAGCCCCTTAATTACCCCTACCTGCCTTCATGTGTGTTTGCACTTGGGTCCTGAAATCTTTGAACTGTGACAATTATAAGATTGAAGACTGCCTGTGATACTGACAATACTGCTTGACATACCACTACAATCCTCTTTATAACTAATTCTAAGGTGGTACCAAACATTTTATCTAGGCCATTTTAGAAGATAGTAAATTAATTAGTAAAATAGGCAAGAAATTCGATCTTTTCACAGCCTCTTTATTTTATTCTATAACAAACTAAAGGCATGCAGGTATGCATGACCAAAGAGCTTTTAATTTCAATATTTTTCAGGAAGAATGGAGCACTGTTTCAATGTATAGTAAGGGTACCAATGCTTTAAACCACATCTGTCAAAGTAGTTATGTGATCCATTGTTAATATAAAAATGCTCATTATAGCCACTTGTTTTATTTTTAATAACACCTGTGCTTTTCCTACAATTACAATTTAAAATGTCTGTTGTGAAAAAGCTGTATGAACAACATTAAAATATTTTACAGAATTAGAATTTGTCCATATGTAACATGTAAAAATGTTTTTGATATATCATATTTCAGCATACAAGTCAAACTATATCAGAAAAATCTGAATAAAACCTTCATTGTACAGTAAGAGCAACTGTAAGTCATTAACCCCTCGTCCACATGGTCCTCCCTGCCAAAACAAAAAGTTACTTATTCATGCTGGGTATGACATACTAATACCTCAGTCCACTAAACATGTTGTGATTGAATTTTCCCAGTGTTTGCCAGATGTGAGCCTCTAGAGTGTCCGGTCACGTTGTGTTAAATCAATATGTGAGACAGACAAATAGCAGTTTAGACAAAACAAACTGCTGATGGTGTTATGCCACAGAAAGCAATTTGGGTCCTATTTCAAATATATCCCATTTCCTTCAGTTACATTCAGTGAACTGCAGTTTGTAATTAGAACAATGAGGAGCCTGAATGACTAGCAGTGATGGGAAAAAAATATTGGTCAAATTTAAACATCTGTCATGTTTGCCAGTCAGTCAAGCTCTTTTTTTTTAACTGTGGGGTTCCCCTGCTCAGCATCAGTTCATCTGACAGTTCCTTTGAGTAGAATGATGTCAGTGAAGGTCAATGGAAATCCTCTGTGAGTAATAAGATGGAGAAAAGTGGTTAAAAAAGCAGCAATAAAAACTATAAGGCAAGGCTGTACTCTTACAAAAAATAAAAATAAACATTTTATTATTATAGCGTAAGTTAAAGCATAACTTATATCAGTTATCACAACATAGAAATGCTTTTTAGAATGATAAATTCATTGCTGTTTTTCTTCTTAATAGGATTTAATAATATAATAATCAGATAAAATTACATCAGCCTTATCATTTAATATAGATCGATTCTTGTGTCCAGGGATATACACTGATCAGCCACAACATTAAAGCCAGTTACCGGTTTTAATGTTAGATAAATAAATAAATATAAACACAGTACAATATGATAAAATTATAATATATATTATTAGTCTCATTTATTGATTTGGCAATAATTTCCAGGTTTAAGAGGGGGCCTCATGACCAGAAAATCTTTGGAATGAATCTCTGGGAAAATGTGGGTGAGGAAATTAGATGAGTGACTCTCACCTACAACAGAACAGTTCCCAGTGTCAGAATGGGAGGCGTCAAGTCATCCTTGAAAAGGGAAAGGTAAATATAAAAAAATAATATTTAATACATGTGAAGTCCTAAGTGGCTGCAAATGATGTTAGCATGCTAACCTTTGCTAATTAGTACAGCTAAGGCTGATTGGAATGTCATTAATTTTGCAGGTATTTGGTCATAAACAAAAGTATAGGACAAAGTGAAAATCTGAACAGATGGTGGTGCTAGGAAAAAAAGTAAGAGGATCACCAAAGTTCTCACAATTCATCCTTGGGGGGACATGAATGTCAACACCAAATTTCATGACAATTCATCCAGCAGTTGTGTATGCATTTCACTCTGAACCAAAAATAGCAAATTGTTGGTGGTGCCTGAGGAAAAGCCAAGAGATCACCAAAATCATTAGGACTGATTGTCTGGGAACCATGACTGACTGTACTAAATTTTAAGACAATCAGTCCAATAGTTGTTGAGATATTTAATCAAAAAACAAAGATGTCAACCTCATGGTGGCGCTAATGGAGAGGTCAGGCAATGACCAGTAGTCAGTAGACTAGAAACCATAAATGTCTGTACAAAACTTCATGTAAATCCATCTAATAGTTTTTGAAATATTTAAGTTTGTACTAAAGTGGTGAACCAACAGACATTGCCATCCCTAGAACAATAATGTGCTTACCTTATTGGGAAAAAAATCTTGGAAGTAAATAATCTCTGGACATTACCATAGTGAATTAAAACCAATTTACCAGTCAAAGCCCCACATTGAATTTGAAATTTTCAAACTCTGGCATCCCTTAGTGGTAACACCAAACAAGCCACTGTGGTAGACAGCATTGCACACTGCTAGCCGCTACACCCCACTGGCCCAAACTCAGGAATAGGCTGATAAAACAACACAATGTCATTCTCATTTTTAAACAGACAAACATAATCAGAATGTTTTAAATGATATACAGCAATTTCTTACTGCATGAAAAGTACACACAGGCATTAAAAACAAAACAGAAAACATTGTGTTACATAATAGTCCAGATCTGTGATCAGTGACGTATTAGTCTCAAGTAGTTTTATTATTAGTCTTATTATTAGTCCTATTATTGTCCTGTTATTATTATTATTATACATTTTTATGTGGAACCTGCATTGTGCTATGTTCTCTTTCCTCCTGCTCTCTCTCTCTTGCCCCTGACCTTGGTTTCTCTCTCTGTCTCTGTAATCAGCCGAGGCAGACAGCCGTTCACCATGAGCCGGGTTCTGTTCAAGGTTTCTACCTGTTAAAAGGGAATTTTTACTTGCCGCTGGCATCAATTGCTTGCTCATGGGGGAATGTTGGGTCTCTGTAAATAATATTGTAAAGATTACGGTCTAGACCTGCTGTATATGAAAAGTTCCCTGAGGTAACTTCTGTTTTGATTTGGTGCTATATAAGTAAAATTGACTTGACTTGACTTTCGTCAGTCATCCATTGCTCTTTAGCTGTATTGTGGGAACATGCAACATCACATCTATCTGATGCAATACTGATACGAAGAAAAACCCAGTAAACATTCACAGCTAGTCCAACTGAGATTAAATAAATAAATGAATACAAGCTTTCAACAGAAAATACACCTTAAAATAGGATTATTCATGGTTTTCTCACACACATCACATTTTATGTGTTAATTAAAAGCATTTCCTGATGAATTCTAATAAAACTGTTGGACTGTTAGGATACTGCTATTACATAGCTCAAAAAATCTATCCACTATGTTGTTCAGTTCAAGCATGATGTGATTTCTATCTTGTCTATGCTTGGCAATATATAGGCTTTATTGTCAGAAATACTGTGAATGTCATCATATAAATTCTGATTTAGGGTGTTTTTTCTTTTTAATAGGGACTTATATAAGAATTCAATACACACACAGTTTACCCCATACTTTGTACTTTGTACCCTGCCATTTAAACAGCAATGTATCGCCTTGCCAAGAGCCTTGGCCAATTTGTCCTCCACTGTTGGTGATGGCATCTGTGCACAAATAAAATAAATTCTACATAGACAAGAAGAACAAATCCCAAGAAAGAAAGATGAATCAACAAGAGCAAAAAACACTTTTAGTTACCCCTTCCTTTTGCAGGGGCTAGATTAAGGTGGTTTAACTACATAACATCATACTCTGGATAGGTAGTTTGAAGGACCAGTGACATTGCGTGACATACAGTTCTGCTACTCCCACTAAACCTTATGGGTCCCATCAAAGTATAAGGTTTTGGGTCAGGTTAGGGCCAGTTCGTTACGTGAAGCTTTGGGCTAGAGTTGGGTTTCGGTTTCTCTCTCTCCCTCTGGCTGTATCAATCATCTTTGTCCATGTGTGTCTTGTATAGACAATAGAAGTTAATGTTTCCCATAACCCTGACAAACTAACAGGCAGTAATAGACAAAATAAAGCAAAAATATAGCTTAGAGTCCCTTATCAGGTTTGGGTTTTGTTATTTTGAAAAGTAATTTTAAGTGATAATCTCAACCGCAAATGTGGTTTAATACTAAAGGTCACAGAATTCTGGCGGGGCAGCAAAACTAACTATTGTCATTTTAATAAAAAAAAAATAAAAAAAGGTCGCCTTTTTTTTTTTTTTTTTTTTATCATTCTGTGAGCATCCATGATAAGATCTTATGCTGCACATGGCTGCAAGCAGCAGGACACAGTTAAAGGAGTTGGTTTGTGCTTCCCTTGTGGTTGTTGGAGTGTGTGTGCCATCACTGTAGCTCAGTCAGTTAACAGCTCCCTGTGGCGGCTCCTTCTTGTTCCATTACACACTGCAATATTCAAACTGATCTGCTGTCCAAAAATGTTGTTTTGTTTTGTAAATGCATTTTTGATAGGCGATATTGGTAAGTGCTAAGCTCAGTGACAAACACATTAGATTTTCTGTGACTAATTCATAATAAAAGTCAACGCGTTTTTCCAGTTAAATGCTTTTAGTGTGAAACTGCAGCAGTACGAAATGTTTGGTTTGCATTAGCAGTAACTTAACACAGCATTAGGAATGTCACCACAGACACTCAGTTAGTAATACTACAAATACATAAATATTCATCAGTGGGCTAAATAGTGACTAACAGACACTTATTTAAATTAAATCTTTTAGGCAGCCACTTTAAAGAGTAACTTAACAGGCTGAAAAACAGCTTTTTACTGCCTTCTCTGGTTGAAACTTTCAAGCCTGTTTCATGTTGTCTGAAGTGTTCTCTGTTTCAGCTGTAACAACAGCCAACAGTGATGTAAGAATGAAATAAACTGTAGGTTGTGGTGAGACAGTTCCAAAAAGTATCAATTACTTAAAAAGAAAAAGAATGAGCAAGATCCAGTCTTTGGAAAAACATATTTTCTTTCTCATTGTTTTAGTTTAATTGGCAGTTTAACTCCAAAGTTACTGTTTGATTGAAACCGGTTGGGAAAAATATTATATTATTTCCTGTTAGCATATTACAGTATTTTACACATTTTTGTATACTAACTGCAAAAACAGTATACTATGACAATTAGTATATAGTAAAGACTGTATGCCTTGTATGTAGTATGGAATTGGGACACAGCAAGAGTGTAGAGGCCGGTTTATGCTCTTTTAGAACTAATTTGTAAGATGTGCTGTCTGACCATATTGTATGTCAAAAGTGTTTATAGTTGTTCTGAATGGCCACACTTGAAGGCCATTTTTATTTTTATTTTTATTTTATTTATTTATTTTTTTAAACAGACAGTCCAGACAGTCTCTCCAGGAAGCCATTCGTAGTGTTGCAGTCAGTTGTACACATGAAAAAAGCCACAAGTAGTTGTGTAACAAATGAACAAAAATAGGTCAAAACCTAGTATATGGCTGGACTGCCCTGTATGTGTTAACTTCTCTCCTACTATCTGTAATCACATATACAATAATTTAATACAGCTGACTTCCCAGTAAAGCTGTTCTCAATTACATGTTTTTCTGTTTTTGTTTTCAGACAACAGAACAAATATTAAATAGTGACTGGAATGCAGCCCATTAAGACTACATATTAAACAGCAGTCAATTCCAAGCCATTTCCAAATTTCTGCTCTGTACTGCTAAAATCCTGATTTTTATAACTGCAATGTCATATGACAAAATCACCATACACATAAATTAAAGACGAGAGCTGTAATATGATACGAGGCAAATGTGGAAGGAAAGCCCGACCTCGCACTTGTGGGGAAATACTGAAGACTCTCCTCTACAGAATGTACTTAAGGTTTGTCCAGAAATTGCTAGATTTTTTTTAGGTGCTACTTTGAAGAAAAGTTGCCAAAGGGGTGTGAAAATTGTATAAATCTATTAACAAAGGCACTAAATTGGCAACACCGCCTGTGAACGCCCCTCCAATGACATAATAGAAACTGTTTGCACCAATTCACTTCGAAAGAGGAATAGCCTATGAGGAAACTCCGATACTTGCCCATCTGACCAATGGTGTAACTTCAGCACTTAGACACTGAGTGGTTTAACTTCAGCACTTCAGCGGCATTCTGCTAAACAGCCGAATGTTTCCAACCATTGGTCAGCCAAATGCTCGCTCACTCAGTAAGTCACATTTGCGTTTATAGGGCCGGCACCGCTGTTGCAGTCCAACCAAAAAAAGGGAGCTCGAGAGTTCAGTCAGTGGCTTCTTTCTCATCTCCACACAGCTGGCCAATCACGGTGTGAAGTGGGTGTGAATGTTAGGATTGTCAATTTCGGAAAGTTAAAGAAATGGTCAGACACAACAGGTTAGTGGTGATTATATTCTCAAATTTTCAAAACACCACCAAAGATGTGAAAAATATATTTTTATAGACAGACAATAAAAGTACTCACATATGCTAGACATCTAGAAGTAGAGTGGTCTAGGCTAACATTATGTGAGGTTACCCTCAATAACTTTATGAACTTCAATTTCAGACTGTAAAATCTTGGTAAAATGCCACGTTCAATATTTAATGATCAAATCAGAATGTAAAGTTGAGTTCACTAAGCTACTTTCACTGAACATTTCGAAATGAATTTGAAACTACTACACTCAAATTCACTAGAGGTTCCTTTAATTGTAAATCTCAATTCAGTCATTTGCTAACAAATGTCTAAGCTTAATCACTGCCCAGACCTCCATTCGCCCAAAAAGAAAATAAATCACTGTAAACTGTGAAGAAAAAAATTGTTTGTTGATGGAATAGCCATGAGTTTCAGGTTCACGTGAAGTCCATTATAACACTTCGACCATTCAACTCCTTTACTTGTACTGTGTTGAACTTAATGTCCAGGATGTATCATTCAAGGGCAAATTTCCTAATCAATCCACAGGTCAAAAGCCAGTAGCCAGTGTCCTCATTTTACTGCCACCACAGAAGCTGGACCTCTCTCCAATAGCACTGTGTAAATACACATAAACAAACAGAGGGGGTACTGTTGACCTCAGTGCTGACCCTTGGTGATTTGCCACTCACGTCTATACCAGTTGTTTTTTTTTTAACAGTCTTGTAGACACAATTGACCATCATGAGGACAGTTGGTGCTGTGGCTGACTACTGGATGACTTCCACTGAGCTGATTGACTAACTCAGGAAAAAGGCACATAACTGGCCAAAGAAAGGAGACGTGACTCCCAGTGGGTGGTCCATGGGGAATAGCTCCATGTCTGACTAACATCGACTCACAAGGTAACAGGCAAGTGGACACAGGCTGGTCTGTATAAGGCACCCTTGTGCCTAATACACACACATGTTTTTTTTAATTTGGGAGTATTTTGTGCCAAAAATAGTTAATCACTAAAGAACTATACACAAATGGTTCTAGCCCCTTTTAAGAGAAAGACTATGAGCTTGCAAGACCCACTTGTACGATTGGATTTGTTCTCAAATTGCACAAGTGAAATAAGAGAATTTGTGACATTCACCCATTTTCTCATACTTAGAATTTTCTCTCTTGTACATGTTCATGAGTGGTCCAGACTTGTCATACAAGTCACTTACAGGCAGTCAGCTTTTCTTCACATGGCAAAAAAGCTTATTTGACCTGAAATCAAAATGCCTTTGATTCCTGGATGAATTTGGAATAAAACTGAAATTAACTAAAATGAAATATATAACTAATACAAACTTGTGGCACGGTAAATTTAAGTGGTTATTAGGAAAATAATTATCTCACTCTACACTCAGCAGCTAGTCTAGTATCTCTGTGACTGTTACATCCCCTCAGACACCAATAATATTAGTGATTGACAGCTTTGCTTCATTATAACATCTTTGGCCAACATCAGGGTGCTCCCATGCTCACAATGACAATAGGTGTTTAGCAGGTATAATGTTTTCCATGTTCACCGTTTTAACGTGTTTGCATGCTAAATTTGCTAGTTAACACTAAACACAAAGTACAGCTGAGGCTGATGGAAGTGTCATCAGTTTTGCAAGTATATGGTCTTTAACCAAAGTATTGGACAAATTAAAATTTTGACCAGATGATGGAAGTAGATGAAAAATTAAGGGATCACCAAAGTTATTACAATTCATACTAAGTGGGGATTCAGACCGAAAATAGCCCTCCCTTAAGACAACACAGTGTTTGTAGGGGCATGTTGTTAAGGTACCATTGTGAAAATGATATACAATCCGTGAAGTCAATTTAGAGTAGAAGATTAATGCATTTAAAGGCATATCAGATGCCAAAACCATGCACAATAGTTTATAATACTCACAGACCGGATTTTACAACTCTTGGGAATTATCGCAGCTGCAATTGCTGTCAATTTGTCTTTTGTCATGACAATCGTGAGGTAAACAGTAGAAATGCAGTATTCATGTTACAGAGTAATCTACCTGGAATGAGCGCTTGCAAAAATGTGACTGGCCGACACAGCATCTTGCTGGATGCTGTCACATTGCGTTGCAGAAAGAGTTGAAACAAGTTCAACTTTTTAGGCAGCACAATCTGTGTTGGCATCACTGCTATGCTGCGGGTCTGGCCTCATTCAAATTAATGAGAGGGCTGCATTTTTTCACACAGAGCTGAATTCAGTCTGAACACAGCCTAAGGGGGACAGAACGACCATACTAAACATCATGGCAGCCCATCTAATAGTTGTCAAGAAACTGTACTCAAATGCACAGATGTCAACCTCATGGTGGTGCTAGAGGACAAGTCAGTCAATCAACAAAGTCAATTGGGTATATCACCACTGCTGCAAAATTTCATGGCAATCCATCTAACAGATATATTTCAGCCCATACCAAAGTGTTGGACTGACCAACTGATAAAAAACACATCACAAGGCTCTGTTAAGAACCCCACTGGGTTATTTACTCTGATATGTCACTGATTTGTCAACAAATCTAAACTAGGAAACCATTTTCTGTGGTTACAAAACAGTCAAACTTTCAAGAGACACCTGTTACAATGCATTAATAATAATCAATATGATATTCAGAACTGTACAAACATTTACAACAACCATTTTTTGTTCAATTGTGCAGTCATCACCCCTCAGAATCCGAAGTGGAAGACAGAGATCTCAAGGTATGTATGTCCTTCAAAACTTATTCAATAGTAGTCTTTTAAAATTGTTGACAGATTCTTTAAAGCTGCATTTAGCAGGTTTTTGGCTACTTGGGGACCACAACAAGCTCCACATAAGCTAAAAGTCACTCTCGTTTGACATATTATGGCCTTGTAAAATTGGCTGCTGTTTGGTGCGGAGCATATAGCTTACAGCGGTTTTATCAGAACTGGTTCAATGAAAACAGCTCCCTGCTGTAGCTGGAAATGAGGTTGATTGTTGTTGTCAGTGGTGATTCAAAACAGTAAGGTTGTTGGCCATTAAAACTAAAATGATGAGCTGAAAGACTCTAAAATACTCTGTGAATTGGAGGGGCGTGATAATTGCCTGTGGGTTTAAGGGTCAGTACAAGATATCATTATCAAGACATTCAAGCAATTGTTCATTAAAATGTTTGGTAGAGGAGCCTTAACTTATAATAACTAATAATAAAATTAGTATATTAAAGTCTTCACTTTGTCTGTATCATAATCTGGAGTCGGATGACTCGAAGTAAGTGTAACATTCCTTTCAGACTTGATGTGAGCTCCTAAAATCTGACTCCAGCAACACTAAATGTTACACTGATAAATAGGCATGGCCGATATTTGACAGTATTAGCTAATTGCTAATATCATATTGGGGTATATGTCGTAAGTAACAAAACATTGCAGTACAGAAATATGAAACTAGGTTTAAGGTAATTTAGAAACAGTCTCACCATGACACAGTCTGTCCAACAGAAAGCAGTGACAAGTTGAATTTTACAATGTGAAATACCCCATTTAGTACGTATATTGGTCCGAATCCTTAAAAAAAGCAAATTTAATAGATCCCTATAGAGATTGTTTATGTTAAAAAAGTGTACTCTTGGGCAACATATTGTTATCTGATTTTTCAGACTCCCCAATATAAATATCATTGTTGGTCTCAAACTTCCACTCTCAGTATAGTCATTGTTTAAATATTCTCAAATATGATTCAGGCTTCCTGCAGTCTCATACTGTAAGAGTAGTCTTTTCTATTAAATGCACGGTTTGTAGTCAGGATCACAATCAAACGAGTCCTCAGTGTCACTGCTTGAAGAATGACTGGTGTAAAGAGTGTTCAGATCAAAAGAAGAATCCGAATCTTCTTCCTCCTTTTTCTTCCTTTCCTCCCCATTACTGCCTTGTAACATAGGCTCTAGGTGTCTGGCTGAGGATCTCCTCATTGTCACTTGGTAACACTCCTGAGCACTTAGCCTGGTAAGACTCACATAAGGCTGTAGTAGTGTGGAATGCAGCAGCACAGCCTGACTCGGTAGTGATAACCTTGGCTGGGCTCTGCGGACTCTGCAGGTCTCAGACCTGACAGCCAGACAATCAGATTTGGAGGTAGAGGAGATGACAGTGGAGTATGGTAGGGTCTTTGATTGAAAAGGGCCCATGTTGTGTGTCTGAGGATGAGGTTCGATGGAGTTCTGAGGGACAATTTGTCGAGATGATTTGGTAGATGAAGGGATTTGGTTAGAAGTACAGAATGAGGATAGAATCCCTGACTGAGAAGCAGAGGTAGATGCATCATGTATAGAAGTCCAAGAGACACTGCAGTTGTGCAAGGGCAGATAACTCATTTGAAAAGTAGCTGGGGCCTTTTTGAACTGCTCAGCTGAAGGGTTTTGACCGACATTCACGTCCAGAGACCGTGAATGTCTGGTGGCAGTGAAAGCCCATTTGAGCTTTCTTGAAAGTCTGGAAAAAGACCGCAGAGTTGGTTTTTGACAGCTGGTAAAGGCAGATGTATCATGAGATACAGAAGCTGTTTGCAATTTGTATGTTGTGTTTGGAGGATTTGTTGGGGCCACACTTTCTAATAGATCAAATGCAGAGTCTTTGTTCCTTGAGGTATGGCAATGAGGAGAGGTTAGTACCTGAGGACTGGAAGCAGAAGCTGCCTGCTTGTTACTAGACATGAAGTGATTTGCAGATGCTTGATGGGGTTTAAAGATAGGGTAGCTCTTTCTGAAAGAAGCAATGTCTACCAGTCGAACCACCGGGGACAAAAGAGTGGGCAGAAGATTGTCTCTGGAAGAGGGCTGAGGTAGAGACTCAGTTTGAGAGGTATTGCTTGCTGATCCAGAGCTCTGCTTATCTTTAGGGTTTGCTTGGTCAGATACCTGGGCTGCTGTCTGAGGATGGGTAGTTGTCTGTGAAGGTGTATCTTGTTGGTCAGAGGGACATGGGATGAGGTCAGAGGGGGTGAGGTCCTGTGATGAAGAGGTTGATGATGAGGATGACTGGAACAGTGGGGGAGACAAAGAAACATTGGCCTGAAGCAGTAGCTCTTCTGAACACTCGTCAGGACACTCCTGCAGGATGCTATTCACCCATCGCTGGTGTCTGGAGCAGAACTGAGGAGAGGAGGAAACCTCCTGAACACATTCCCTGCTTCTCTCACTGGTTTCTTGCTTTTCTTTGTCACTGCTTTCTTCCTCGTCCCTCTTGATTACCTCACCATCCTCATTTGTTTTTTGATGTCTCCTAACATGCGAATTGGACTTCTCCCACAAAAGGGGGCTATCTTTGGACACTTCTTGGGAAGCCTCCTCTCCTCCCTTAAAAGACTTTGAGAGTTGAGAGGTCTCAATTTCATTCTCTCCATTTTCTGATGACTGAGAAACCATTGCTGGACGACAGGAAGCAACACCTAAAGATTGGAAAGGCAGTGCATTTTGATAAACAAATGTGCAAATAGCATCAGAATAAGAAATGCATTATGGGCTAAACATGAACGCAATGTTTTGTAGCCATTGGTGTAGAGAATGAGTGTAACATAGGACACACATAGTACAAGCAGAATCAGCTCTTAATCTGTACCACGTTAAAGGAGAACACCAATTTTAAACATCAAAGTCTGTTTTTGCAGATCTTGGACAGTACTACTGCATAAATGAAAATAGGTGTTTGCTAAAAATGCCTCAAGTAATGTCACTTGAGTCAGCATTGGTTTGAGCTAAAGACTACAAGTTTGAAAATGATCAAATCTGAGGGTGTGGAGTTAGGAAGACATAAGCCTACCAGACCTCTGTAGCCCACTCCTCATGTTTGCTTGAGGCTAGCAGATTGAGGCTACATTAGCTGCTATTAGCATATTGCATCCAGATCTCCAACTGAACTGTTGGTGGCCAAAATTGCATTGTGGATAATGTAAAGTAGGTACCAGGTTTTGATTAGCAAGAAGAATGCACAGAATAAAAATGACAATGTATCTGGTCCTGCTTCATATATTTTGATCTTTTTTTTTACTTGACGGCTAAGATGGGTAATATGAGTCAAAAATGTTATAGGAGTCCAATGCTAAATTGGTGGAGTTCTCTTTTAATGTGACATTGGAAATTATATAACGAAAAGCTGCTGACTGAGAGGAAAGTGTTCATTCCTTTTGATTAGAATATTTTATGGCCATTATTAAACGTATAATAATATGTATTTCATAATTTATTTTATTATATTATTGTTTTTAAATGTTTTTATGGCCTTTTTTCTATTTTATTTTTATTGTCTTTTATCTATTTTATTGGTTTGATTATATTGCTTTTATCATTTCTATTTTTCATGTACACTGGCTTTTAATTGTTTTGCTGTTTATATTATACTGTCTTATTATCAGCTTGTCAGTTATCTTTAAAGGACTGTGAATTGCACTTATTTGTATGCAAGCTGATAAAAAATAAAGACTGACTGATTGATTGATTGATTGATTGATTGCCTCCCATGGTAAGTAAGAGTATAACATGAGGATTTTTTACAAATCGTAACAATATTCGTATCTTAATGGCCTTTTCAGACATTAAATACTTAACACTGCTTTATCTATAGATTACATAATGCAAAATATTTGGCTTTATTCAGACATGACAAGCTGGTTATAGAAGGAGTCGCAATGATCACATGCTATTGACACATGATGTGCGGGAGGGAGCGGTCTGACCACCAGAGAACAGCTATGAGATGAAAAATAATTATATTAAGGAGCGTTCTCTGTTGCCTCGTAGGATACATTAGCCTTGATCCAGACATCTCATCCAAATAGGCCTGGTGTTGCTCCCATCTCTTTTTTTCCCTGGTTAGAGAAACAACTGTATCAGAGCTAAGATTATGAATGGGGCCCAAATCTTCCTTCATAGCTAGTTAGTCATGAAAAATATTGACAGAAAAATGGCAACAAGCGTATTGTAAGTCAACTTGCACAATTAACATCTCTTAAATATATTCTAAATCTTTATACTGTATTTCTCTGATTAAAAAAAATAAATAAATTAACTGCTCCTTGAAATGTCCACCAAGTCAGCTGAAAATGATTTTTACAGGATGGATACGTCACTTGTTACTCGAGGGCAAAACAAAACGTAGTAAGCCCCCCTCCTGAACACAAAACAACTAACATAAACAAATGCCATGGAAATTCAGCCTGATTATTGGGCTGCATCACTGATGAAGTTTAAGACTTATTTTGTTGTCAGTGCAATAATTACTATTGTAAGCATGAATATTCACATTTTATGGCAAGCATTTTGCTGAAGATTCATAATTTCATGTATGCACCTGGCATGAAAGAATATTGAAATACACAGAGGAAGTTTAGTGGAAATGAGTTTAGTGGGGATGACATGCCTTGTCCATTACTTACTACGAGAAACATCATTTCATGGAATTACCTTCACTGAGTCAGTCATTTTCTATATAATTTTTGCTCTACTTGTATACGTTTGCAATACTTAATATACAAGGGAATTCAATTACCATTGGGTACATAGTAAAAACAACAGTAGAAACAGTAAAAATGCTAAAGGTACAATTCTAAATTTCTACAAAGAGATATTGTCTTGTTCTCCCTAGATACACATATTAATACTGTGTGTGTGTGTGTGTGTGTAAGTGTTAGGAGGTGTTTCTTACCATGGTGCAGCAGTTTCCTTACAGTTTTTGCTATTGTCATGGAGTCCAAGGTAAATACTTCCAACAGCAGCTGCTCCTCTTCAGTAACAGGACTGTCTTTCTTCAGTATCTAGTGCACACATTCATATATGGTTCTTTGTGTTCTTTGATGGACTGACTGAAAGGTACCCTGTGGAGTTTTTGACCACTAGAGATGCTTTGGAGCAATGTTTTAATTATCAGGCCTCAAGAATCAGTGTTGATTTCGCTTACCAAAATTATGACAAAATTTATTTATCAACAACCTTTTTTCTCATAACGAGGATGAGACGATGACGAGACAAAACTGATGTCATTAAACAATGACTGAATCTTCATACAATATTGTTAACGAAAAAGGGGTGAATAGACATAGACAATGAGTTAATCCAAGTCTTTCTTTCACTGGATGGCTGCGCTACACATTTCTCTTCCTGCACGCCTGAATCATCTTCTTGGTGACTCTGCACACTAGCAGCGCTCCCATGAACACACTGCCTACAGTGCTAGCCTTGACCTGGCTACCAATGCTACTGATGCAGGAGCTCAGACAACATACATTGACAGAAAAAAAACATGATGTGCTGTGAACAGCAGGGCTTGGTTGGAAAAAATGGGCTGACATTTGGACCCACTTTAAGTATGATGCTGCCAAGAGAAAAAGTGAGTGTGGTGTATTATCTGTAAAGAACCCCTGCGGGTCTACAAAATCACTGAGTCAAACCTGAAGAGACACCTCGAGGTGCACTACACAGAAATAGAGGTAACAGTGAGATGATACATAACATTGCGTTACTTTTAAAGCCATTTACTTAAATCAGTTAGTACAGGCAGTGGTGTAATGTTTTATATTAGCATCTCACAACAATGGGACATTGCTACATTGCTTGCAGATGGGAGTTTAGCCTCATTGAAAACTCTGTAGCCCAGCCAGCTAAATAGGCTAACCTTTTGCTTAAGACAATGTGTTTATTTTGGAATGTTAAACATGCTATCCATGCCAAAGCACACACAACTTAACTGTCATACACATTTGACAGTCAGGTGTTGTTGAATTTGAATGGAGCTAGGCCAGATAAATGTAGTCTATTTGGAACATCTACTGGTTATTAAAATGCACGGCATATTATGTAAGAACATTTTTTTTGGGCTTGAATAAAGTCTGTTGAGCAGTAGCCAGCTGTCTAGTACTTAGCTGTGTTGTATGCAAAGATGTTCCAAATATTTTCTTTTTCTTTTCTCTTTCTATTTAAATGGTAGTATATTGGAGCGCCCTGGTAGCCAAATTGTTACAGTATATGAGACATAATTCCAACATCTATTGTTCGAATCCAGCCAGGGACTTTTGTTGTATGCCTGCCTCTTCTCTCTCTCCATGTTTCCTGTTTGCGTCTTCTGATTTAGAAAAAAAATACTAAATTGTCAAGCGTTTTCATCAACTAAAAATGGACTAAAATGTTTTCCTTGACCAAGACGAGACTAAAATGTGAGTTTTAGTCGACTAACAACTGAATAAAAATAAAAAGGACGAGGTTGACTAAATGACTAAGACTAACGTGGACTTTTGATCTCAGGAGTAAGACTAAATGTAAAAATAGCTGACAAAATTAACACTATCAAGTATACACATACATTAACCACAACATTCTCATCAGTAAATTGCAGCACTGGGTTGGTTTATCTGGGACAGTCTTGAAGTGGTCCACCTCCTACTTGTCAAACCACAAATGTTTTGTTTCTATTCGTGAGCTTCAGAGATACAGAAACCATCATACATGCTTTCATTTCATCACGTTAATATTACTGTAATGGTCTCCTAACTGGCATAAATCAGAAAACAATTCATAGACTTCAAATAGTACAGACTGCAGCAGCCAGACTACTAACAAAAACCAAGAAAAGAGATCATATTAGTCCCCTCTTAATGTCTCTACATTAGCTACCAGAGAACAGAATCGATTTTAAGATTCTACCTATGACTTTTAAAGCATTTCATGGCCTAGCCCCAGACTATTGTTCTGAACTACTTGCCCTTTATCAACCTGCACATAGTCTGAGGTCCTCAGATAGGAACTTGTCGGTAGTTCCCATGTCAAGATGTAAGACTAAAGGGGACAAAGCTTTGCTGTTAGGCCACACAACTTTGGAACAACCTGCATGATGCACTCAGACTTGAAAATCATTAACTTCTTTTAAATCACTTCTGAAAACATATTTCTTTCAAAAGGCTTTTGAGTGATCTCTTTTAGATATTTCATATATTTTCACATTTCTTATTTGTGTTTTTATTTTTATTGTTTTGCTTCTGAAGATGTATTTTCTATACCTTATTCCCGCATCTGTCTGCATGTGTTTGATGTGTTTGTTTTGTTGTTTTATCCACATGAAGCACTTTGTTATATCTGGTTTTGATAAGTGCTATATAAATAAACTTTATTAATCTTATATATTATTATCATACACTATGTGTTTTGGCAAGAAACAATGAATATCAATGTAACTCTTTTTATCTAGAAAAAACAAACAAAAAAACAAACTCCCCACGGTACCTTTAAGCACTTAATTATGGAGACGATTACGTCTGTCCTATTTATAGTGTACTTTGTCCAGATGAGAACATTACATTTGAAGTGCTTGCAGTAATTCTCTGAAATACAAGATAAACCTAAACACTAGAAAAGTATTCATTTGTAGTACAACTGAGTGCAAAATGTTACATTGTACGTGTGTTTAGTCACACCCTCACAGATGACAGAGCTTTTTAAAATATGATTGTACATCTCATCTACGAACATCATGTTTTGGGCAACGTCTTCCAAATGGAACACCAAACTACAAGCACAGATTAAAGCACACACTACTATAAAATACAGACCTTATCAATGAAAGTATCTCCTGGTAACACAGTCTCCAGCTCATGTAGATAGTGCAGCAGCCTGTCCTCTACTTTCTGGGCATAATGTTCACCATACTGCTTCTCCATCTGTTTCTGAAAGACAGAAAGGATGTATCATGTCCATTAGATATGCACATCCCTTGAATGCATTCAGAATAACTGAATGCGTGAGCTTTGTGATTTTAGATAAGTGGAAAGTGAGTCCTATTTTCTTTCCTTCTATACATAATAATAATATTTTGATTTAAGAATATCAATTGTATATGAAATGGCTCAACAAAATGATCTGATGTAGAAGTGATCAGAAATTGCTATGGCTGTTAAAAATTTTGTCGCAACAGACTTGAAAAGAAGGCTATATAGGCTATTTAATTAGTATTTATCATTTATCATATTTGTCAGTGATATATAAATTTTGTTGTACACATGAAGTTCTGAAATTCTGATTTTGAATTTTTTTATATTTTTTGTAGAACATTATGAAAAAGGTATATGCATTACACAACTGAAATAAAATCTCAGTTGTGTAAATAAAATTCATTACTCCTCATTTCAGTACCATTGCCATGTTTACTATAAGGTCTATTTCAGGGAAAATTAATTTTTGACTATTTTGCTCGCAATCTAACCCTGCTGTTTGATGCTATATATCACCACATACAAAAACCTTCTCCCCAGTAAGTGGACCCACTCTAGGTTGCCAACATGGCAAGACATAGTGTGGAGAACACAAGCCTGTTTTCCTAAACACTGTGGCCAGACATCTGGACTTAGCACACCCCCATACCAGGATTTTATTTATGGACTTCTCATCTGCTTTTTATACTATAAACATATACACATTACTCTACAGACATGTAGAGCTACAGGTCAATCAAAAATTTGTTTTATGGATTATGAACCTTTTAGTAGTTCATAGTTCACTGTTAGTAGTTATCAATGGTTTTAATGCCTGTTTTGTCTCTAATTCTCTTCTTGATCTACACAAACTGGATTTCATGCATCACTGAGGGAATGACTCTTTTAAATTATGCAGATGACAGGCCTCAGGTGGCACACTTGACTGACACAAACACGCTGTCAGAATGTCATCAGTTGGTGAACAACCTTGTCCGGGCTTTTGAAGAAAGCTGCCTGGAGCTGAAAATCAGCAAGACCAAAGAGCTGTGTTGTAGGACCAGGGGGAATGTGAATGCACCCCAACCATTCTCTGAACCCATCAAACTGGACAGACAGTTGGTGGAGCAGATGGACACTTTATATACCTGGGTAAGAAAATAGACATTCCTCTCCTTCTCTTAGCATGCTGACTCAGTGGACAAAAAAGCCAAACAGCGCCTCCACCTGCTGAGGAAACTTAAAACTTATAATGTTAACAAGGACATTCTAACCATGGCTTACAGGTTTACAAGGATTTACCTTACCACTAGACACAAAATCGAACTCTCTCACCAATCAGGCCAGTAAAATAATCTGATCAACCCAAACACCATTATCTGAGTTATACACCTGGTCAATAAGAAGGAAAGACACCATCATTACACAGGACCCATCTCACTCCATCCACCAGCTCTTCCAGCTACTGCCATCAAGCCATTGCTATAAGGTACCACTTGTCAAGAGGAACACCTTTAAAATGTCCTTCATCCTCTCAGTTATTAAAGAAATCACACTAGGCGGATACAGATATTCACACATATAAACTTGTCTATTAATGGCACTGATGTTAGTATTCTTAACTTATTTTTACTGTGATGTTTTTACTATTTTACTGTTTCTACCTTAATATAATCGTCAAGTTTGTCCTTGTCCATAGCAAGAGCTTGTGCCAGAGCCTTAAAGTCGAGATTGTGCTTTCTCATGAGGAACATCTCATGTTGGTTCTGTGCAAGACAAAAGGAAATAAAACAGAAAATCATTGCTTGATCCATTAATCTTGGTAAGATTGTAATATACAGTAGGCAGTAGTTAGGCATGGCTAGGTGATACCATACTTAACTGGATAATGATGTAAATGACATTTTTGTTTGATTACCTACTCTATAAAAAGTTGAAAAAAAAATACGCCTGTGATCAATAAACGTAGCATTTCATTAATCTGACATACCAGATTCTAAATAAATAGCAATATCCAGACAGGCATCACTAAATTTTGTACTCCAGAATACACTTCATTTAAATTAGTTGTGGGCTGCTTCTGCTATCAAATTATACACTCTTAGTTGCAGGGACGTTGCTATAATACAGTTGTAACTTATTATATTAATGTTGTTGTGATCTTTGGATCACCATCTGCATGTATCATTCGGCATCGGTTTTTATGCCGAATCGCCTTCCTGATGCAACCTGGGTTCAGGGGAGCTCGGGACCAAACCGCCAACCCAGGGATCAGCAACCAACCTGCTCTACCACATGAACCACAGTCCCCCATTAACTAATATACTTAATAATATAATTAATATAAATAATCAGTTATCACTTCATAAAGTTGATATGGTTAACGTTAGCAAACAGCGGTCTATTTTTACAGTTATCAGACATGAAGCAACATTAGCATTCATTTGGAGTTGTGTTTATGTGCACCTGATGAATATAAGTGCAACGCTGACTCTCCTTTGAGCTCTGTTTTTGGTATCCACCAATATCTGCTACTAAATGCTCCACAATATTCACCAACTAGTCGCTTACTTTCTCTGTCTGCTCTATGGTGCTGGGCAGGTAGTGTACAGTGGGTTTATCAGAGACTTTTTGACTGAAGACAGCAGCTTTTTTTCACTGCTGGAAACCAGATTGATGGGAGTGGTGAGTATGAATAAAAACAGTAAGCTTGCAGACATTAAACCAAAACAATGAGACAAAAGATGCTAAAAGCTCTCTAGAGGTGGGGGGACTGCAGAGTCAGGTAATACTTTTTCACTAAAAGAGACCCCTTTCAGTGATTAGTGCAACTTTAGGTGACATTTATGCCCCTGACTTAATGCTACACAAGTCTAAAAATAAACTGAGTAAGAGCATGTTTAACTGTTTCACAGATTTGAAAATATGCAGAAAAAACAGTTCCAATGTTAGACACTTACACATTGATCCTGGTATTGAGATAGTTTACTTGGGAAGAACTGGGTGATTTTAAACACAGTATCAACCATTCCTCGACGCTCTCTGAGCATCCACATAATTACCTAGAAAGGGAGACAATTACCAATAGAGAGGGGTAGATAAAAAGAAAGCAGAGGAAATGGAAATTTAAATCAAAAAATATAAATAAACTTAAAACACTTAATTAGCACCAGTTTTACATGTGTTTTCATGCTTGTTGAATGTATGAATGAATGCTACCACCACTCATTTCCATACCATGGTTTTAAGGCCAAACATGATCTTCATGTGTTTCATAGGAGCCGCCAGTCTGGGTAAAAGTCTGTAAGTGGCTTCCAGAAAGCCCATCACTCTTTCAAAGTGCTCCATGTCCCTGTTCTTCACAATGGAATATACCTGGGCAGAGGCAACACGCAGCCTCCACGAATCTTCAATGCTAAGAGCCTGGGAGTCCACTTCTGGCCAATCGGAAGGGTCCACAACTGAGAGGAAAATAACATTAAGACACATCACAATTTTAAAGACTCTCCTACAAGGTTCTCTATTTAATCTGAAACATGGGTTACAGTGCAAGTTGTTTCAGGTTTTGTAATGAGTATTTTGCATGTACTTCCCCAGCAATGGAAGAAGTATCCAGATCGTTTTCAAATCTAAAATTTGACTTGAGTAAAAGTATAGCAGTATCAGCAACAAAATGTACTTTGAGTATCAGAACTAAAAGTACTCATTATGCAGAATGGTCCTTTTCGAAGTGTGGATATATACAGTAGGATTCAGCATCCTGTATCAAATTCCACAGTGACACAGTAATAAAATACTGCAGATATTTTTGCAGATTTCTTAACACCCTTCAGCTTCAAAACCTACCTGATATAGGGGTAGAAAAATAACTTCTAATATTACAGAAAGGTAAATAAGAGAAATTTTTATTAAGTTTAAAAACAATAAATATCTAGGTATAGATGGGCTTCTTGGAGAATTTTATAAATGCTATGTGAATGAACTCGCTCCAGCATAAGGTCTACAATTATGCACTTTCCAATCATAGCCCTCCTGGAAGTTGGTCAGAAGCCATCATCACTGTGCAATGTACAGTGTATAGATTAATATGTTTGGCAGCAATTAAAAATTAAAATGGGGCACCCTTGTCTTATACCTTGTTTAACATCTAAACGAGGGGAAGTGCGGTTTACTAAAGAGTCACTGCTATTTATAGTTTTAGAGAGTGTGAACCATCTTTATGAAATTTTCCCTGATGGTAAAATGAAGTCACATTTCAATTACGAATGGGCGTTCCGCAGTATCGAAGACCTTGTAAAAAACTTAAAAAAGTATAACTGCTTCTTTGTTAATTAAATCAGAATAATCTAATATAGCTAGGATTAAACAAATATTATTATTTCTTTATCTGTCCTTCATAAACCCAGATTTAATCATCCCTTAAAGTAAAAACAAAACATGCCAAAACTGATGAAGAAGTGATTTCATTTAGAACTTTTAAATACACTTATGATGCAAATTTTACTAATCAGTTTGAGAAAACTTAGCTTACTCTGTTGGCTTAACATTAACTCATCACTAAATCTTCCTGAAAAAATGACTGCAATGGATAACATAATGACTGTATATAAAGATGGACAACAGGACAGCTCCCCAAAAGTGAAGCCAAAACATCTTAATCACCCCCTGGTGGCTACCTGCTTTATAGGACATAAACCCTGCCCCCTCCATATTAGTGGATGGGACGTGGGCCAAATTAAAAAATTAAAAAGTAAATGTCGAATAAATTATTCACAAGGGTGGTTTCTGTCATTTTAGGTAGTTCTTATCATGCTAATGTATATTAATTTTTTTGATAGGTTTGGTTTTAATTAGTTATTTGATGCTATAAAAAGGGGGTGTGATGTCACATGATTGATGTCCCGCCCATACACCCACGGTTCACTGCGCAGACCGGGGCTCCAAATAGCGTCACCAGTGCAAGATGGCCACATCCGGAATATTTTGGCTTCATCTTTGTACAGTGGGAGGAAGTGGATACACGTCTTCCATCTTTATACAGTCACTGGGATAACAATGGGATAACTATGTAAATGAAGAGAAAGTTATCTAGACTGTAGTAGAGAGTGTAAATCGTGAGCACAACTACTCGAAATAGCTCACTGACAACAACTCAGCCGAATATCAGTCTCTTACAGATACACCTATTAACAGTGCTCTCAAGGAAATTTTCCAAAGGGAGACCCCGGGGCCGATAACAAAAGCCACCTCGCTGCAATCAACAAAATCGGAGAAAACAAGACTCCTTTCTCAAGATACAACAATGTATTGAAAACTCTGTCAATGAAAACACTGGTGCCATCCACACTCTGTCCACCTCTGTTGGAGGTGCAAAGGAACACATGGGGGGGGTCTTTCTACTACAACATAAGGTAGTTGAAACAGAAGGTCCATTCTCTAACGAAAGAGAACAATGTGCTATGAGACCGGGTAAATGAAATCGATGACTACAAGATGGAATTAATCGCTATCAACGATGGAAGAATTACTGCACAAGATGTCACCTCATCATCAGATGGTTCAGCAGCTTCCTTATCCAATCCCAAGGTTTCTGCTTGACATATTCTCTCTATGAAGCTTCTAGATGATTTATTTTACTTAATTAATCATTAAATGGATATTAACTTTTTCTTAAAGGAGAACCCTTTAATGGAGGGTTGAATATGTTCATTTGCTGAGGTTATTGATAAGTCTGTGATAACTGAGGATGTTGCTACTCTATACTCGATAATCAGCACTGAAGTCACTGAAAGATCCTGTACTCCTTGTTTGTTTTTGTTGGATGCCAGTGCTCAGGAATTTAGGTCCTTTTTACTTTGCTTTTTTTATTTTTATTTTTTTTATTTTCTGCACTCAGGAAGTTTCCCCCCTTATTTTCCTCTATAATGTTGGAGAGATGTAATTCTCTTTTAAATGGTAAATGGAATGCACTTATATAATGTACGAGGGATGGGAGCCTTTTGTTTTGTAAAGCACAAAAAAAGGACATTAACATTTTATAAGAAACACACTCTTGACAAAGGGATGAAACATTTTGGTGCAATCAGTAGGGTGGGGAAGCTCTTTTTTGTAATGGTTCTAATCATTCCAAGGTTATTATGACCTAATTTGATTTTAGCTTAAATGGATCTATTATCGAATCACAACTTTCTTCCGAAAGCAGATGGATTTGAATTGTTGTTCAAACTGGTGAATCCTTCAATATTTGATCCAATATTTATGGTTTTAATAGGACCACTCTAAATAGCGCACTCCTTCAGGAATTGTCTACCGAAATATTCACACTTAAAAAAAAAAAAAAATGTTCCTTCAGCCTCACTCATTATTGGTGGTGACTTTAATGAGGCCCCAGATTTGTATGTTGACAGATCTTTCCCAAGAGGTTGAACAAATAACTTAAATTTAGTAATTAATGATTTTTGTTGTCGTTTATCATTATTAGATGCATTCAGATTTGTACTTCTAAACTTATTTGATTTACTTACATGGTTCAAAGTGGAATTGTCTCAGAAATCTTGCATCAATCTTTATCTCTGTTTCTCTGAACTGAACTGAACCTCCCCACGACAAGAGGGACGGGGGGGTGGTCCTTTGCCCTCTCCGCACTCACACTGACAGATTTCCACCCAGAGTGGGTGCGTCTATGCAGCCCTCTCCCTCCCTGGTTGGTAAGGAAGCTGAGGAAGAGTTACATGTTACAGTTCTGCTTTCAGCCTCCGCCTTTCACGGAGTTGTGTGCACTGTTCTCCCCAGTACCGGGAGAGAGCAGCATTGGAGGAAGAAAAGCCTCACTCCAGAGGAAGGGAGATATTATGATGGTCCTTCAGTTGGAGGCACAGAAGGGTTTTTTCTCCTCATATTTCCTGGTTCCCAAGACATCAGGGGGTTTAAGACCCATACTTGGCCTGCACACACTGAACAGACACATCGTGCAGCGTCCTTTTCACATGCTGACGATCAGAGAACTGCTGGAATGCATCCAACCAGGCAGCCAACTTTTTTCAAGCCATAGAGGGCACAGTATCCTTTCTGGTTCTCCCTGAGAGCTAGCAACACTGGCAGTGGAGAGGGAGAGATTGAGAGAGCTGGGCTTGCCAGCTGTGGTGATCTCCACGATCCAGAACGACCAGGCCTCCTCCACCTCCAGGGCTTATGGGACACTCCAGCTGGGAGTACATCATTCCCACATGGCCTTTGCCCTCGGTGTTCACCAATAGCAAAGCCCTTTAGAGGGTGAAGCACATATGTAATGGAAATAGTAGTAACTATTTTAACTCCACTCATTTAACTCCAGTTTTATGATTACGTGCTTAGTCTTGTAACTGCAGGCCAAGCTGACCTCTTTTTGTTATATGTTGCTGAGTTCCAAAGAGAGACAAGCAGCATTTGCACTGGGGTTTCATAGGGTACCGTAGCGTACAGTCGCTACCCCCTGACTGGACAGTGCGTTCAAACATCTGTCTCCGGGTGCTGAGGCGGTGCGTCGTAGGGATCAATAGTGAAGTCCGTTAGAGGGCTACGTATGTACTCACAGAACTGGAGTTACGTCCAGTAAACTACTATTTCTAATGAATGTGAGGTTTTGGTTCGTGCATTTTTTTACTCCTAAATCACAGTTTTACTCTGCAAAAACAAAGCTTTTGGAAGAAACTTATTCTGGCTTGGTGTGCCATAGCGAATCTATCTTTGCAGACATGGAGGACAGCAGAGCAAAAGAATGCTTTGTCTTCTGATTTCTGATTGGTTCACCCCATCACCCAATATTTTCTATGAGTGAATAATTTCAAAATACAATTTCACATTTTTTCAACAAGCTCTCATGTTTGTTTCTGGGATTTCAAATTCAGATCACATGTATGTGAATATTTACCTCTTATGTGATCACCCATGTCTGTTTATTTGTTGGTTTATCTGTCAGCGGGATTACGCAAAAACTACTGAACCCATTTGCATCGAGTCTGGTGGAATGATGGGGCATGGGACAGGGAAGAACCCATTTTTAGTATCGCATTCTCCAAGTTCTCAAGTCAAGTCTACAAGATCTCGCATTTTGCAACATATTTACCTTCAATCATACCTACAGAAAGGCAACATATTAAGGGAAAAACCAACATGTGTCTTAGTGTCTTAGTAAGGTGTTGGGCCACCACGAGCAGCCAGAACAGCTTCAGTGCACCTTGGCATTGATTCTACAAGTCTCTAGAACTCTACTGGAGGGATGTAACACAATTTTTCCAAAAAATATTCCCTCGTGTGTTTTGATGATTGTGGTGGAGAGCGCTGCCTGACACGTCAGTCCAAAATCTCTCATAGATGTTCAACTGGGTTGAGATCTGATGACTGTGAAGGCCATGGCATATGATTTATATCATTTTCATACTCATCAAACCATTCAGTTACCCCTCGTGCCCCATGGAGAGAGGCACTGTTTCCCCACTCGTTTTTCATGTTCTTCTAGAAAAACGAGTCACCCATCTGTATGACTATGTATGCTTACTCATGTACAATACAAAATATACAGTACATGCAGGAGACACATGCATTTACACATGTGCACAGTCAGTTTTATCTGTCCTGCAGTTCTTTATCCAGATTCTGTTATACCTACTCATTTGTCTATGTTAACCTAGATTTGAAAGCCTAACTGGGGACTATTTAGCATCTGCTGGACACCCTATACAATACATTTGTTGCACTGCTCATCTGTATATAACAATGTATATCTGTACTATCCCTGTTAAACAAACAAACAAACAAACAAACAAATAACGTTATTGCTGCAGTGCAATGTAATAAAACACAATTAAAGTGTTAGTACCCCATGTTCATAACATTTTCAGTTATTAAAAATGACTGAAAGCCAACCTTCTTGTATATCCATCATCTCGTGAGCCCAGACATACTCTATGATCCACACTAGTAACTTTGGGAATCTCTGTAAACATGTATTGTCAGCCTGCAGCTCTCTTCCTTCCATCGGCTGATACTACGACGGTCAGCTTGGCAGGGTCTGTGGAGGGAGAAAGCACTGAGTTTCAGCCCCATGGGTTTCATGAGTGAGATGCGATCACTCACCCGGCTGGACATGTACCGGCAAGTTGAAGATGTCAAGTAACGAACATCCAAGTTCGAAAACTGTTTGCAGAGCATCTCGTTTTGAAAACGTTGCAAATTACTTCCGTGTTAAACTCACAGGTCCTCATCAAAATAAAAGTTTGTTTAAAGAACAGTACTACGCGATAACCATTCGGCTAACGCATGTAGACTTTTATTGTGAAGTGTATTGTGCAGTGCGACGTCGTTGACCTGGAACTCGTTTTACAGAGCTGTGATTACTCCACTCGTTTTGACTTTCTGTTCTGGACTTGTGGTGATCTGTCCCAGTTACCATGGAAGCGTAAGAGTTGATTAAGGTGAAGGGGATATGCAATGCGTTTAATGAGATACTGCACACTTAAACGAGTTTTTTTTAGCCTTAAACTAAATGACTGTACTGTGATGAAACGCACCAATGCTAGTTTCGATATTGACATGTCTTTCCAAAGTTAGGAGGCCAATGGTGACATAGAGTCAACCATTTGGGACCAATTTACGTCAGGAAATTTATATTTAAAATGGCATGTTAACACCATCTAAACAGAGATAGGCGCCCCACTCTCCAGCACCTGTCCTTGAATGGGTGTCGGTAAAACGGCGTCCATTTTCAAATATGAGCTAACATAGAGCTGGGGGTGAACAGTTTAAGTATGAGCATACTACGCTTAATTGGTAGAATTTCTAGTGTTTTTTAAAGCCACTACATTCCCATGCCAATGACAGAGCTATGGGACTATGGGTAGTGACCTTTGAATGGCGCGCATATTTCGTAGCACCAGGCTACCCCATCTGCAGTGTTTGACATACAGCTAAGATTTTTTCTGCTGAACGGAGGAAGCGTTACGCCAAACTAACCACAGGATTGTTAAATGTTTGTGTTATTCGACAAACGTATATATCTGCTAAAAGTTACTAGAATGCTGTTATGGCGTCTCCATTTGAAATGTTTCAGCAATTGCGCAAAAGCTTTTGCCATTAGAATCATTTGAAGGATGCTACAATTACATTACACAGACAATGGCTTTAAATTCAGCAGTAATCATGGTAATGTATAAAAAAGCACATATTTTATTAAGAAATTCAAACTTCTTCCATTAAAAAAAAAATACACCTTAATGGGGGTATACTTGATGGCCAAAAGCATGTTGATACCCATGTCCAAGGTTTGGGCCAGACCCTTAAGCCCTAAGCGAAGAACATTTTATGCTACGGCATACAATAACTGTGTGTTTACAGCCTCCAACTTGTCAACAGTTTGGAAAGGACCCTCCCCTGATGTAAATTGACTGTGCCCCTGTACACAAAGTCAGGTCCATAAGGAAGTGGTTTTCCCAGTTTTCTGTGGAAGAACTTGACCTGCACAGAGCCCTGACCTCAACCTAATCAAACACCTCTTGGATGAACTGGAATGCCAACTGTGAGTCAGGCCGTATCACCCAACATCAGTGTTGGACCTCACAAATGCTCTTGTGGCTGAATTGGAGAAAATCTGTGCAGCCAAGTTCCAAATTCTGATGGAAAGCCTGAAACAGAAGGGTGGAGGCTGCTATAGTAGCAAATTGATGCCCATGGTTTTGGAATGCCATGTACAACACTCACATATAGGTGTTATGTTTGTCCAGATGCATTTTTACATATAGTGTATCGGGCGTTTAGGGCAAGACAGGGCCTGAACCTAAATGCGTCATTGTCATCAAAGCAGTAATCTCATAAAGTCTTAAAATTCGGCATTCGGTCTTCATGACACACTGTGAGGAGCCTAAAGTAACTAATTGTCCATATTTTGTATGATGTCCCTACAGCACTGTGCATCACCCCCTGATGTGATCCATCATCCCAGCTGCAGCTCCACCATGAACACAAAATCATCTCTGCTCCAGCTCTCCAGTATGGGGCTCAGGCTTTGCACATCCAAAGCCCCCAACTGCAGAGCTGGAGCCTGGAGTTCAACAACAGTGACTTCCACCTGTCTTTCACATATCTCACCCTACTCACCTATACCCTGCAGACGCTCTTACTGCAGCAATGTCAAGGTGCGCTCCTATCTTCAATACATAAAACGCAAGATTATATCCCCTTCCGGTCCTCCGTATAGTCATGTGTGCCAAGTAGGGGACCCAGTGCTGCGCTCACATGCAGCTGCTGTTGACCCTGCAGCTATAACAGGCTCTGAGATCCAGAAGGTCATCAACACCATGGTGAAAGTAATGCGGAAACTTGATTGTGTGGGACTGAGTGCACCTCAGGTTGGGGTGCCAATCCGCATCTTGGCCCTGGAATATCCTGAGAAGATGTTGGAAGAGAGTTCGACCGCATCGAGGGATGTCCGTGGTCTCTCTGTCCAGCCCCTGAGGATCTTTGTCAACCCCCAGCTGAGGGTGCTGGATGGACGGACTGTGCTCTTTCAGGAAGCCTGTGAGAGCATTTCAGGCTTCTCTGCCACTGTTCCTCGATACCTGTCTGTGGAGGTGTCTGGTACGCATGTTTGTAACTTAATGCTGTTTCCTATACAACATTGCCTTTTACATTTTGTGCCATTTGTGTCAAATCTCATCTGCTGATTTTTAGACTGTTCAGGCTATTAAAAAAAACAAAACACTGCTTATAATTTAGCTTTGTGTTTCACCCAAAACAAGAAAAAGTTTCAAAATGGGGTACCTCTGCATTTCATTTAAGAGTATGAAAAATGTTAATGACGGTGCAGATACTGCACCAAGTTTCTGATGTGATATTACCTTCTCTGAGTCTTATTAGTAGACACGTTAAAGGTTAATTGCCAGTACATTTCTGCATATTTTTCTTGTCCCTCTGCATGCACATCCTGCAGGTCTGAATGAGAAGTGTGAAGCTGTCACGTGGCAGGCCAGTGGCTGGCCAGCTCGTATCCTCCAACACGAGATGGACCACCTGGATGGGGTCCTCTACATTGACCGCATGGAAAGCAAGACCTTCATCAACATCAACTGGCAGATACACAATGAATAGAAAAGACAAATTGTCAGGCCAGAACACAAACATTTACATAAGGATCTGTAAAACTGATGATATGCAATGATTTAAGTTTTGCTCCACTCCGTCATCTTTGATCAGTCTACATTGTGTCGATAAAAGCTTGTACATTTGCTTTTTTTGAGCAATCAGTGTCTGCTTAAGCTTTCCTCTGAAGAATCTTCTGGCTTGCAGAAAATTATACATTTTGGTTTCTGGTTCTGGTTAGACTAAGAGCTGAGTATCAAGATAATCAAAAACTGCCTCAAATGAAAATCCATCGCTGCACTGGATTTCTTTGGAACCGCAAAGCAATTATATCACTTTAAAGTGTAAGCCAAAAAAAAAAAAAGCAAAGTTCTGTGGACCTCAGAAACATGCTTGATAAATAAATAAATAGGCTGATGAAATGAGTGAATCATGCCTGCCACCACCACAATAGATAAATACCACTATGGTACTACTTAACAAATTAGGGAAAAGTATTTGTAGAGCAAAGAATATTGCCCATTTTTCTTAATGACTTTAATTTGGTCAACCCTTGTAAATACACTGATGTAAACATGATTCAAAATTTCCAAGTTATCAGTAAAGGTCTTTGTACCAAACACTATTTGGTAAAAAGAGAATGGAAAAGTGCATGAGTCTATATGAACGTAATCACATTTGGACAAGGAACTCAGGACATGAGTGGGCATGACTTGGAAAACAGTGGTTCTAACAGCTGAATGTGACTTTTTTTTTTTTTTTTTTTTTTTTTTTTTTTGAGTTTTGTCAGCAGTATGTTTCCAAAAAACTTAATGACTTAATACTAAATAAAATTTAGTGGACACTTTGGTCTTGGGCCAAATAACTGATGAGATTTTTAATTGATTTAATCCATCCAATGAAATGCATGCACCTCCAAATTTGGTGATTTTCAAATTTATGGATTAGAAGGGTAACAGCCTAAGAAAATTTTACTTGATATGCTCGTAAAATAATTTAAACCTATGAAATGATCAGAAAACTGTTCTGTCGCCAAGCTTAAAAAGGCCATTTTTCTGAAAAGGTAAACTTTTGATACATAGATCATCATATACATACAGTACATCATTACATTGGCACGCCCCATACCTTGTGCTTTAAAGCACTTTTTTATTGCTATATCAACTGAAACCTTGTCCAAAAGTATGTTGTTTTAGGGCTGAAACAATTACTCTATTAATCAATCAACAGAACAATAATCTGCAAAAGTTTTGTCCATTGATTAATCATTTAAGTCATTTTTAAGCAAAAATGCCTACATATGTCAACTTAGCCTCTAGGAAATTGTTATGGACATTTTTTTTTTTTTCAGTTTTGTGACATTTTATCAACCAAACAATCGATTAATCAAAAAAATAATCCGCAAAATAACTGATATTGACAATAATAGTTGCAGCCTGTGTTTGTTTCTGCAGCAAATATATACAAAAAGGAAGATATAACCACAGACTCACCCAAAAAAAATACAGGCCTTAAAATGTTCTCAGAAAGGGCTTGTTTACTGTTAGTTATGACTGAATAAAATATTATGTGATAACTGATTTTCCAGGTAGTATTTCAAAGTTATTCTGGTATATACTTATAACTCTACTGACACAATGTAATTTGTTCATGTACAGACGGGTGACAAATTAAAGAAAATACCAACATAAAGCATCTTAGCAAGGTGTTGGGCAACCACAAGCTACCAAAACAGCTTCACTACACCTTGGCATTAATCCACAAAACTCTGGAACTCTACTGAAGGGGTGAACACCATTCTTCCAAAAGAAATTCCCTCATTTGGTATTTTGATGATGAAGGGGGAGAGCGCCATCTAACACGTCAGTCCAAAATCTCCCATAGGTGTTCAACTGGGTTGGGATCTGATGACTGCGAAGGCCTAAATATGATTCACATAATTTTCATACTAATCAAACCATTCAGTGACCCCTTGTGCCCTATGGATGGAGGCAAGTCATCCTGTTTCACCAATTATTCTGCAGATTTTTAATTTTTCACCCATCTGTATTATAAAACACATTTAAAATAGAAAAGTAGCATATTGACCCAATTTACTCCAGTCTATTTGAAGGCAACAAATACAGATGAAAACATACTTCCTTGTGCTTTGCACCAAGTTACATTTACTGTGAGTGATCCAAGAGCAGAACTGTAATCACAACTTTGTCTCAGCAATACACAATATTTTTTAAATGGTGATGATGGTAAATATGGCCACTTACAGAATAACTAGATGACAGAGTAATGAGTCTCAGAAGTCCCAAATTGAAAATTTGGAGGACGCTTAATACTGGATTTTAGCACTGTGTCAAGGCAACATTTGGATTTGATTGTAATTGATTTAAAAGTGTGCAGATTTTAGGCACTTTGTTTTAGTTGTGCCTCATTAGTGAAATACTTTTCAAATACAAATCACACAGAGGATGACTGGTCAAAAGTTTGACCACAGGTGCATACAACAGGACTTCTGTACCAACAATCCCTACAATACTCATTTCCGCAATATCTGCACAGAACCAGAGGCTTTCTGGAACATGCCTTCCCACAGGCGCACACTCCCAGTTGTTTGATCGTGTGGTGAATTTGGCAGTAGTCTATATCTCTGCAGGAACAAGAGTGGAACACACCGCAGCTACGACACAGGACCTGAGGGTCCAGCTGGGCGAGGTTGCAGCAGTCATGAAAGGTGATTGGATGAAGGGACTGAATTAGGAATTTAGGGTCATCACACAGGACTAAGGAGGACATTGCTGCACTGCTGCTGGTGAGAGTTTGTGATGCACTCATGTCACTCACTCTAAGACTTTCACTCTGTGGTGACACTGCTCCTGATTCGTTCATTTCTTCAGCCGTAATGTAAGAGGTTACGACACTGTGGTCTTCCATAAAACAATGCTTAAGCATAGCACAGGTGATATTGTGCCAAGTTTTGCATTCAATACAGCGATTAAGATAAAGATGAGGAGATTGGAGACAGCTACAAAAGTGGTTGGCTTCAGCCTCACTCTTGCAAAGCCCCATTGCTTCTAACTGCAGACTGTCTGAATGTGATTGTACGTCTGCTTTGTCAAACTTCGATTCCTCACAGGGATGTCTGCCTTGCCTCTTGCTGGCTGAGGAGCTTCGGGCACTGTCTGACTCCGGAGGTGACATCTTGGCCAGCTGGCAGGGTGCATAGATGCAGGAGGTGGTGGGAAGGGAGGTAGATGAGGGGGACAAGGATGTCATTCCGTTGCTCTCTGTTTTGACAGCAAGGGGGGATGCACTCTGTTTTGTAAGCCAGGTTAAAGAGCGAGGACTTCCATCATCATTGACAACTGCCCCCCCCTCATTAACATGCTCATCTGTGTACAGATCCACGTCCAATTCTCCATCAAATGGCTCCATCAGTGGCTGGTTGACTTTCAGTGTCTTTTTGGTGTTGTCCAAGGTGACCTGTTGACATGCATGCAAAATAAATCCTCAATAGTTTAAATGTCTTTAACTGTTCACAAAGATTAGATCTTGTTAATTCTGTGTTCAGCCATTATCATTTAAGGTGGTGTAGGGCTCCATATTGAACTGCAATCTTTTTTTTGGTACTGACTGAAATGTGTCTATATGAGTTAGGATCTAAACTGTCAAGTATTGAAAGCTGACAATAAATGTCACTTATTTCAAGTAATCCTTAGTGGGAATGTATCAGTTCAGAGGCATCTAAGCACAAAATTATATCATTTGAAGGTGCAGCCTAAAACCTCATTTAAACTGGATTTATAGTTTAAAAGGATATAAGAAATAGAATATTAGCTACTCAGTAAATGACACTCACAGATCTGGACAGAATTGTATCTGGTGCCAAACTGTAGCGGGAAATTTGTAATAGTCAGCACATTCCTACAGCCTATTAAATAAAAGATAATCTGTTGCAGCTTGTTAAAGCTCTTCATTTAAACTACTTGATGTTCACAGGGAGTTAAATATTCAAGCCCAAGAATCCATGTTTTCTGTCGTAGCCCCATTAACACAGAAAAAATATTTTGCATGTCTACACTTTTATTTTATGCACATTTCCCTAAAATTCAGCCTGACCTACTCGGTATCTTTGGAAACTTTGGGATCTCCCCTAAAAATAAAAAAGGTCTGTGGGTTTCAACAATGTCTGGCAGCACAGCATGAGTTTGTAATGAGTGGGGTGGAATAGGTTAATTACTAAGTGGGGCTGCAAAAGAGGAAAGCATCCCATCTCCACATAAGAGCTGATAGACTCAGTATTTCAACATACAGACCTCTCCCATGATTGATTGATTAATTTGCCAAACACAAGGAAAACATACCTGTAGACTGTTTCCTCTCTGCCTCTCTCTCACCACACTCAGCTCCCACTGGGCGTCACCAACGTGCTTCCCAAGAGCCATTTCAAGGAGGCGACACTCACAACGGGCCAGGTAAAAGGCACAAGACATACGGAGGAGATCTTCCAGAGAAGCAGGACTGATTCTGAGTGCTTGGAGAAAAAGTTGCTCGTGCCGAGATGAGCTGGGCTGGTATCCTAACAGGCCAAACAGTTTTTCAATCTGTGGCATCGACAGCACTGGTTTGATATAGTGGGTGAATGTACCAGAGTACATCTGGGACACAAAAGTGAAGAAAAAGACAAAGCAAAATTTGGTAAATATATCACCAATACCAACACCAATACCTTTTTTTCATTTAACCTTTATTTAACCAGGAAGTCTCTTGAGACACATTATCTCTTTTACAAGAGAGACCTAGCCAAAATGGCAATGCAACATAAATGTCGCATGGTTATATAAAAACACACATCCTATTAGGACTCCAGAACTGATTTTTTTCCCAGACTGCCATGGCAAAAAATAAAGAGTTCTTAAACCAACATTTTATTCTAAATAGCCACTTTGACCCCTGGACCCCCCCCCCCCAAAACCAGAAATTTAATAACAGATTCAATCATTTTAGCCCCTTTTTTTTTTTTTTCCCAGCCAACCTTGACTACTTTGTACTCATCCCTCCAGGGACCGAGATACAGGTTCAGGGCCGCTTGCTCCAGGACCTCAAAAGCTTTAGCCAGGCCTTGCAGCCCTCCTCTGGCTTTTACTTGCCCACCACTGGCTGGTGTTGTTGATGTTGCCTTGAGCGACTCCTCCATCACCTTCAGTGGATCCAAACCCAGGCAATGTGTCACCTGAGCATCTCCTTCCCTCAGCTGCCTCTCCACCTGCTTCCATAGCTCCTCATCTCTACATGCAAGGTTGGAGCCTCGTCCCACAATTTGCTGGTCCAAACTGTGATTATAGGCAGTCAGCAGATCTCTGGCTCTCTGGCTGGAGTTGCTCATCTCTATTATTCAGCTGTGAGGGAGACAAACAGGGTACTGAAATGAGGGATGAAACTATGACACTTGTTCTCATGTGGTAATGACTGAACTGTACATACAGAATTAATATTTAGCCAGCACTTGTCTGATCCATTATTTTACAGTTTTTGTAATGCAAACCAGTTTTCCATGTTAAGAAAATCCACATTTTCTTAAAGGGGAGGATGAGATTTTAGTAAGACTTGTATGTTAATATTTTTAAATTCAACACCAATTTTATGAATGTACTACATACACACATGTTCCACAAATGCTAAACCGTGCTTAATCCAAATTAAGGTGTCGCAAAGGCTTTGATACTCCAAAACTAAACGCCACAGCTACCTTCCTCAGGTGTCAGTCCTATGTGATACTGCGGAATGCACTTGAATACATAGCTTTATTTCCTGTCTTAAGCTGGTTTACTACTGGGAAGAAATTTTCAGACAGAATGCAGAATGCATATAACCAGACCCCATGACGATTATTTTTGGCACATCAGAGTCACTGACCAGATCGGTGGTGCAACACAGACGGTAAAATTCTCATGGCTTTATGGCAGCAAAGAAAATTTTACTACAACAATAGAAAACACCAGAACCACTTTCATTACAGCAGTGATTAAATTACTTCCCAGGGGCCATCTACCTTGAAAGAATCAAGCACACTCTGAAGTACAAACTAGAGAATTTTAAGTAAATTTGCTCCATTCCAGTTACAAATTATAACTCTCACTCTTTATCTTTTTTCTTTGTCTTGTAAATCCATTTATTTACGTACTTATCCTTGGAGTTTCTGTGTATTGTCAGTTTGTACACACTATGTTAACTACGCAAGTATTAGTGGGTTCACCATGTTCTCTGTTTTATTGTTGAGTGTAACGTTACCGTCTTTGTGAACACAAACAGAGCTTCAATAAAAATCGACGACAAAAATAGAATCTGGAATTTTACATGGCTTTCAGTACATTACAGTGATATTGTGTCGTGCAATATAAGTTGAGGGAACTATGCCACTAGAAATACTAAGTATTACAACCCTTAGCTGCTTGACTTATTATACTATGTTAGCTATATATTGTATCGAGCTCAAATACACTTGTGCCCCTAACCGAAAGAGAAACATAAAATCTTGGCCCAAGTAAAAGAAAAAAAAAGAATTTAAAGGTACTTTCGTAGTGAGTAAAAGCGTTGACATATGTTTGGTCAGCTATCGGTTATGAAATGGCCTTTAATGTATGACAACATCAGTCAGAAAACAATAGTTGTCTGCAACTCACTTTGACGTTAGCATTAGCTTAAGGTAACTCCACACTGACTAGCTAGTTTTGCTAGGTTAACTGTTACTGTTGCGTCCCGGTTTAAAGTATTTTAAGTATAAATTTGAAACTCTTGCTTTTTTTTTTTTTTTTTTAATGAATTTGTCATAATATACCATTCGAAAGGTTATCCAAAATGTGAAAGCTCAATTCGGTAGAGGAAGGTTACATACAATCCACCAACCAACGAAAGGTAAACTTTTAGAAATGGGTCAGGCCACCGTGTGTAATCTGTGGGAAAAGACACAGGAAGTAACATCGAATTTCCTCAGAAAATTAGAAATTTCAAACGAATGACAGTTTTATGTTGTCTTGGACATTCGCCGAATTAAGGGCCAATTCTTGTAGATTTAAAAAACGTTATGGTTCGGGTTTTAGATCGTACATTTTTTTGCAGATACGCATTGTAACATTAAATTACTACGGCTCTGGACGATAACTCAAGCCAAGAGAAAATAACTGTGTCAAAGCTAAGGTAACGTTACCTCGCAGCTACAATTGGGACAGCCGTACTTTGATCAAAGCACAAGCTTTGGTTGATACAGTAGAGACACACAAACTCACCTGTGCGTGACACTTGGTCAGACGTTTATCTTTGAATGATGTAAAACATTTCCGGCCACACAATCGTCGCCGTTTAGCCGATAGCCGCTTGATTTTCCAGAATAAAGTAAACATTGTCACGTGGCACGGTTTTTCCCAGCTTCAGACGGGTGCGAATGGTAGGAGTATCAGCGCAGCCCGAGGAGGTGGGTATGAGGGATTCTCCAGTTTGACTTCAAAATTCTGGATGGAAACTAAATTGGACACTAAATAAACAAAAATAAACAGAAACTACAAATGGTGTTACGGAATGACTTGATAAAAAATACCAATTCATCTGTTAAATGTATATGAATTTATTATGAGAATTTAAGCACTCTTATCACATCCATGGTCTGGAGTCGAAAGCGTTTCATCCACTAGATGACAGTATTTAATTTTATGAGCCCTCAACTTCCACAGCTTCACCTCTACATGAACCCATTCTCTTCACATTTTCGTCAGGTTCAGTCAGCGAGTAAACTCTCTCTCTCTCTCACACACACACACACACACACACACACACACACACACACACACACACATCCTTGTTCTACAACGTTCGTGGAGACCCGCCATTGACATAATGCATTCCTTACCCCCTTACCCTAACCTTAGCCATCACAACTGAATGCCTAACCCTAACCCTTTACTAAACCTAATTCTAACCTGACCCCTAAAACCGAGTCTTTACACACACACACACACACACACACACACACACACACACACACACACACACACACACACACACACACACACACACACACACACACACACACACACAAAACCACAAAGTCGTGGGGTGAATGAAGGGGTGGTGAGCCTCTTTTGTTGACCTGCGGGCGTTTTCTCAGTGACACTGGTAGAAGGGCGGAGCTGAACCCCTGAGTTTAGATTAAAGCCTCCTGGCCTGGCAAAGATGCTATGCACAAGTCAGCAGCTTCACTTCCAGCGCAGTCAGAGTGTTATCATCCATCCTACAGGAGTCCCGCGCCGCTGCAGCCAGCATGTCAAACTCGGACAGGGTTGTGTTAGCTCTAGGAGGAGCGGGGACAGTGGGCTCTGCGATAGTTAAAGCACTGCTGGATAAAGGTAAGATGCTCAGGGGCCACTTGGAGACAGAAAATCCTTCCCTACCGCTTAAAGGACATTTAGAAAAACTATACTCTTTGAATCAGAGGACGATTTTTCATCTTCTGTGTCAGCGCGAACGTCCAAATTAATTTTGAGACCGTCTAGACAGTTCTACCTACAAGTGTCTGTGTCAGCAGGAATTCCATCACGTTAAACTGCAATGTAGACATTTTATGAGTATTTTATGTCAGTTTTCGTATTTAATAAGCATCTTCTGGCCTTGAATTGTTACATGACTGCCTCTTAATCTGATGTTAATCTGGCCTGCGTGCGAAAATTTGACTAAACCCCATTTTTTAGAGTTTATTTCATTGCACGTCACTGACATCCAATAATCAGGGATTGAAAAGATTGCAGTGTGGATCCTTTGGACAACAGATACAGAAAACATGAGACATTTTCAACATACTTTATCTAACTTAATTACTTACGATACTATTATTGTAATGGAAACATTGAAAACAATGAAAGAGGTTATGGTAATTTATAATATAGCAAAAGACTAACCTACAAAAAAATGTAAATATCTTTGCTTTAAGTGTGTGACGTGAGTTTATTATAATTTATGCTTTTTGGTTTCGTCATAGTTGGGATTTAAACTCTGATGTGAATTGATTTGAGCTCTGGTGTCAACCTCTGCAGTACTTTCCATCATTATTAACAAAATCATATTTTATGGTTGGAGGTAGCTGATTGTGATTTAGGTTTTGGTACATTATTCATCTCTGTTTAGAGGGGGTCTCAATCCCAAAATGAAATTTGTTGTGGTTATTTATTGCTGCAGCCTCTGCAATCTACATAAACCAGTGAGGGAGATAGTTCAGGATGCTGTGATGAAAGTTTACTGGTTTTGGATTTACATCGCGTGTACATAGCTTTTCTGTTTGAATTAAGAAGAAAGTTACCATCTGCTACTCTGTCGTGTTTATCCCTCTGATGACCTTGATAGACAGATTAGGACAATCTAGGCCTATTACTGAATTTTCATTTTCATGTGAGAACGATTAGTTCTCTATCTGTGTTAAAGGTGCTGGTTTTGTCTCTCTGCACTATGTCTTAATGTGGAATCTGATGTGTGTGTGTGTGTGTGTGTGTGCGTATTCTTATATTATTGTCTTTGTGAGCCCCAGTTTGAATGTAGACCTTGCAGAGTGAGGAGATTATGGCCAGTCCTCACAACTTCATAGGGCCGAGTGAGGGTTAAGACTTGGTTTTAGGTTTGGGTTACAATTAGGTGTAGGTAAGGGTTAGGGTAACGGTTGGGGTCGGGCATTTAGTTGTGATGGTTGAGGTTAGGGTAGACAAAGATCACAAAGATTGAAGTACAAGTGTGTGTGTGTGTGTGTGTGTGTGTGTGTGTGTGTGTGTGTGCATGTGTGTGCATGTGCGCGTGTGTGAAGGTTTTAAAGTGGCAGTGATCTCCAGGGACAGTAGACGGTTGGAGAGACTCCGATCATTCATCTCCCCCAACACAAAGGATAACCTCATCACTATAGAGGGGAATGTGGGTAAGTTGGTATACATCATTCATCTAGATAACTTTCTGTCATCCATCCATCCACTGAAACCAGCACATGTGCAGTCTCTCCTGTGAATGCAGAGGTGGGGTTGTTTGCTATTCTCCACAGCCACACTCTGTCAGTCAGGCTGTTGAGAAGGGTGTGATGAGAAATTTCTCCCTGGCAATTTCCATCTATTTGAAGCTCCAGCGTCTGGAGTAAAAAGTAAAATATTTGTAGAGGAGGAGAAATATAAAGTAGCAGTAAATAGAAATACTCAAGTAAAGTACAAGTGCACAAGTACAGTACTTGAGTAAAACTTAGTTACAGAAAGTTGACAAATTAAAAGAAAAACCAACATCAAGCGTCTTAGTAAGGTGCTGGGCCACCACGAGCCACCAGAACAGCTTAATTGTGCCTTGGAATTGATTCTACAAGTCCCTGGAACTCGACTGGAGGGATGAACACCATTCTTCCAAAAGATATTACCTCATTTGGTATTTTGATGATGGTGGTTGAGAGCGACGTCTAACACGTCGGTCCAAAATCTCCCATAGTTGTTCATTTGGTTTGAGATCTGGTGACTGCGCAGGCCATGGCATATGATTCCCATCATTTTCATACTCATCAAACCATTCAGTGACCCCTCGTTAACTATGCATGGGGGCATTTTCATCCTGTTTCTCCACTGATTTTTCAGGTTTTTTAATTTAATTCTCACCTGCCTGTATTTTCCACCACTACATACTCTATCATTGCTGCAATAAAATGAATTTCTAGCGGCCTGTAAAGCCTGTGAAGTTACTTTACACAAATACAAATTTGATGGATCCAATGTTAGGAAAAAATATAACAGTGATTTTCCTACCGTTAGAGCCTTACTAGAAGTAAAACAAGCATAAGAGTTTAAAGCGATGCCAGTTACTCTGTGAAGATGTACTTTGGCACAGAGGTGCTTTGAGCTCATTGCTAACATTAGCATGCTAACATGCTCAGAATGATAATCCTGACATCCTGATGTTTAGGAAGTATGATTTTGACAATTTTCACCTTCTTAGTTTAGCATGTTACCATGCTAATATTTGCTAATTAGCACTAAACATAAATAGCAGCGGAGGCTGACGGGGAAGTTTTACAGGTCAGGCAAGCGACACTTAAATGACATCATGGGATAATTAAAGTGAGACGGTGTTACTTTTTAAAGAAAAAAAATAACACATGATCCTCTAACAATGATTAAATGAAATAAATAAATGTTGAATACATTAGCAATAAAACACACCTTTGCCATATTCATTATACTCAGGGGTTTTGCTGAAAAAGCCTTGCTTGGTGTGGTATAGGGTATGGCCTGTAATTTCAGATAGATAGTGTAATGTTGTGTTGTATATTAAATAAGAAGACATTTTATGTGAAAGGTTGCCATTTTGTCCCCATTTGGAAAGCGCTTATCCTCTGGGAAGCAAGAATGTGCTCAGTAAATGTTATTGGTGTGTTTAAGTTACCCTGTCATGGACTTAAGTGTATATCAAGAGCTGAATTTTACTGATAATTCTGCTAAATGATAGGTCAGAGTCACTAAAATTGTTTAGAATCATCCTCCATATTATACTGGCAAAAGATGGCAGCTTCAGTCAAAAACTATTAATATCAGCCTTTAAAAACCCATCTTAGTCCAACCGTAGTCACACATATTGGTCTAAATTGCTGTTTTGAAGACCTTTCTTGTCCCCCGGGGGGACATTCTAAACTAGACAATAACCTAGAAGCTTTTCCTCTTATGAATCCTCTCTTTTTCAGGGTCAGAGGAGGGAGCAGAGCTGGCAAAGCAGGCCCTGCTGAAGGATGCGGGGAAGGTGACTGACATTGTTTCCTCTTTAGGCTTCAGCTGGTGGCAGGGAGGTCCCCCACACACCCAGTCTCTCAAAGACCTGCACTGGGTGAGCACACACACATAAACAAGACAGTGGCTAGACCAATACATGAGACTGCCAGTGGTTTTGATTAAATTTTGAATTTTCTTTGCATTCATATAAGCATGTGTATATTTTATTATTTTTAATAAAATATAAACATGAATCAGTAATGGTACTTGTAAGAGTAGTCTTAGTAGTAGTTGTGGTAACCATATCCTGGTTTTTCACGCAGAGATCTCCTGTTATATCATGTCTGAATGTTGTTGCAGAGGCCTTTCCTCCTTTACAAGAATGAAATTCGGATTCTTCTCTGATTATTTTCCTATTTCCTCTCCCTTCAACTCCCCAGGTAATTGAGACATTACTTTTTAGCACATTTGTGTCATGGAAGGCCTTCTTCCCTTTGGTGAGGGATGACGCCGACTGTACCTACACCTTCATAACAGGTGAGTCCTGTAGACATTTATTTTACTAATAGCACAGCCTCTGTCCAGATGCCCGCCTGTGCATGCTAGAAACACTGAGAGAACTGTACTGAACTGATGTTTGGTTTTTTATACACAGAAGGTGAATACAAAGGCTCATGCCAATTTGGAATCCATAACCAGTATAGTTCAGGCTTTGTTCTAATAATAAGCAGGAAATGTGATTTGTAAAAGCTGTATTATTTTTTTTGTCCTTTTTGGCCACTTGTGGTCAGCAAAACAACCGACATTATTTTTAACATACCTTATGAAGTTGATCTGACCAATGTGTTATCAAACTGTTGTATTAACACATGCAGCAGACACATAAAAACATTTATTTAGAGATGTGTTTCTGGCTACCTTCTGTACCTTCAGTGTTGTTCAGAGAGTTTATCAGAGCTTTTTCACTGAAAACAGCTGCTGGCTGCTGCTGGAAAAGAGGTTGATGGGAGTAGTGAGCCTGAATTAAAACAGTGAAGTTGAGGAACAGAAAACCAAAACAATGAGCTGAAAGACATTAATCGACTCAGTAGAACTGAGGGTAACTGCTGAGTTGGGTGATCGTTCTCTGTGGGTTCAATTCAAATTCAACTTGTTTCTCATTACACTTGATCCATTGTTATTTTAAGTATTTTATTTTATTTAAAATATTTTAGATTTTAAAATATTTTAAATTTAAATCATTTTTATTTTAAAGATATTGATTATTGCAGCTTTAAAATATAGAAGTAGCATTTTAAAGTCTTTATAACAACATAAATTTCAGTCATTTTTATCAGTTTCTCATAGTCAGTGAAGAGGGTTGCTTTTGTTTTTGTGTTGTGGTCTATAGTCACTTCAACCTCACTGTGACTCCAGCATACAGCCACTCTGCCCAGCTGTGGAAAAAGCAGAAAAAGGTTACTGCTAGTGTGTCTACAGTGCATTAACTAAGTATTCAGACCCCTTAAGCTAAGATCATTTAAATTCATTTTTTCCCTCATCAATCTACACTCAATGTCCCATAACGACAAAGCAAAAACAGAATTTTAGTAATTTTTACCAAGTCTATTAAAAAGGAAAAAACTGAAATAACACATTGACATAAGAATTCAGACCCTTTACTTAGTGCTAGTTGAAGCACCTTTGGCAGCAATTACAGCCTAGTCTTCTTGGGTATGATGTGACAAGTTTGGCACACCTGGATTTGGGGATTTTCTGCCATTCTTCTCTGCAGATACTCTCAAGCTCTGTCAGGTCAGAAGGGGACCATTGATAGATAGCTGTTTTCAGGTCTTTCCAGAGATGTTCAATTGGGTTCAAGTAAGGGGTTCTGGCTGGGCCTCTTAAGAAATATACAACGAGTTGTCCCTAAGCCATTCCTGCGTTGTCTTGGCTGTGTGCTTAGGGTCATTGTCCGGTTGGAAGGCGAACCTTCAGCCCAGTCTGAGCGCTCTGGACCATGTTTTCATTAAGGATATCTTTGTACTTTGCTCCGTTCAGCTTTCCCTAAACCCTGACCACAGCATGATGCTGCCACCACCATGCTTTACCATTGGGATGGTATTGGGAAAGTGATAGGTGGTGCATGGCTTCCACCAGACATGACGCTAAGAATTGAGTCCAAACAGTTCAATCTTGTTTTCATCAGACCAAGGATTCTTGTTTCTCACAGAATGAGAGTCCTTTAGGTGCTTTTTTGCAAACTCTGAGCAGGCTTTCATGTGTCTTTCACTAAGGAGATGCGTCTATCTGGCCTCTCTGCCATTAAGCCCAGATCGGTGGAGTGTTGCATTGATGGTTTTCCTTCAGGAAGTTTCTCCCATCTCCACACAGAATCTCTGGAGCTCAGCCAGAGTGACCATAAGGGTCTTGGTCACCTCTTTTACCAAGGCCCTTCTCCCCCGATTGCTCATTTGGCCGGGCGGTCAGCTCTAGAAAGAGTCCTGGTTATCCACACTTCTTCCATTTAAGAATTATGGAGACCGCTGTGCTCTTGGGAACCATCAATGCAGCATAAATTTCTTTGTAGCTTTCTCCAGATTTGTTTCTCGACACAGTCGACACAGCTCTGAAGGCAGTTCCTTTGACCTAATGGCTTGGTTTTTGCTCTGATATGCATTGTCAGCTGTGAAACCCTGTGTTTTTTTCCAAATCATGTCCTATCAATTGATTTTACCACAGATGGACTCCAATTAAGGCATAGAAACGATAATCAAAGATAATCAATGGAAGGCACCAGAAAAATTTTAAGTGTCATAGCAAAGGGTCTGAATACTTATGGCAATGTGTTGTTTCAGTTTTTCCTTTTCAATAAATTTGCAAACATTTCTAAAACTCTGTTTACGGTTTGTCATTATTGGGTGTAGATTGATGAGGCATAAAATGAATTTAAACAGTTTTAGCATAATGCTGCAACATGACAAAACGTGAAATAAGTGAAGGCGGCCTGAATACTTTCTGAATCCACTGTGTAGTTTTATGCCCTCTGCTGCTCTGTGTCACAGGAGGAGCAGGAGAAAAGTTGCTGATGCCTGGTACAGGCTTCCTGACAGTGGGAGCTGCCAGCACCCTGGCCTTCTGCCAGGTACTCCGAGAGGAGTACCCTGAGGTTCCCTGTAAACTGAACCAGGTGAGACTTTTAAATGGATTACGCAGCAAGATGTAAAGTAACAAAGCAACAAAGATGATAGAGGATTTCAACCTGACCTCAGTCACATAGCCTCAGACTTGTTCATTTAGTTATTCTAAGCTAAGCACAACATAATAAAAGAAGTCCTTCAGATTTCATTTGAAGTGGTAAGATCCTGTTCTTTTTACCACAGAGCCAACAGGAATTTTAAAGAGAAACTCTGCAGTAGCGTTGAAATACAACTTCAGGATTAGTTATTTTGCAAATGGCAAGTTGTAAAGGATTTCTCTTAACAACACTTAATACACTACTGTCGTTAAATTGGATGAGCAGTTCTGGGCTAAATGTGTTCCTAACAGTAACCAGTCATAAAAAAGGTTACATGTGTTTTTAAAAAAGAGATCACTTAACTTTATTGTCCACCATGTTTGCCACTCATGTTGTTTGGCTTTTAGTAGGTGACACTCCTTTCCTTTCTCAGCCATGGTCTATATCCCTGCTGAAACGAACTACATAACAACTCTTCTTTTTTAATCTCATACACACCTGAAATGTAAAGCACATCATTATCTGTGAGTCAGAGTGTTTTTCTGAGTAAAGCTATAGCACTGCAGGATTCAAAGCTTTCATGAATTGGCTTTAGGTTGAATGTGTTTTGTTAGACAGTGACAGACATTTATTGATACAGTGTGAAAATGTTACGGTAGGAATCTTACGGAATCACATGATTTGATTTCATTCCAATTCTTGGTCTCAAAATTCAATTCAGCATCAATTCTTGATTTAAAAAATAATTCTTGATTCAATAAGTGGAAAAAGGGGCACTATTTTTGGGCTCTTACTTCAGTTCAGTGGGTGCCAAACGATTCACTCATGTCCTTAGTCAACTAAACTGCAATAGGAAATGTAACAGTTGGCAGTTAAGCTGACTGGTCTGAATTAAACTCACTGGCGAACAGCAAAAAACATGGGAAAGTGTTTAAAAGTATACTCCTTTTTTATTTAAAAAAAGTTTGCTACATTAATTTGCAACTGTTAACTATAAGCACCGTTAGCACGTTTTAGTCTTCTGTCTGTATGAGAATAATGAAATTAAAGTCCACTGTGTTGTAAGTAACGTTCCTTCTTCAGCAGTGGAGAACACCCTCTCTGCTGAAACACTTATACAAATGAAACCCATCATTATCTGCAACTCTGTACAGATGTAGGGCTTTTGAAAACTTTTTGTGGACTGAGTTATTTTCTTCACTGGACAAGAGCTGCTTGAAGTTTTGTAAAGTATTCCAGTGTGTGTTGATGGTTCAACTTATTTGTTGGTGATGGAGTTATGTGCTCCATTAATCTAACGTTAGTCTCCAGGTAATGGGATATGAAGTTTTAGCAACATACTTCACTTTTGTCTTCCGATTTAGTTATCAAATCTAAAACTCACCCATACCCTTGCCATCTTTGAAAATAACTTTAGTGTGTCTACTTTATATATCTGGGTGCTGTACTGTGTTCTCACAATTCAGTTCCACCTATTTCACTCTGTCAACGTTATTAACGACATGCAAAAATTTATTTTTGGAATCTGTGAATCAATTCAGAATCGCAAAGGAAAGGAATTGCATTTCTAGTGTGAATTGATTTTTTTCTTCCATGTCTAGAAGGGTGTCAGTATGATCTTAGAAATAATCACTGTGCCTGTTTGAGTGGGTGCAAAAACAATCCTTAGCTACTTCCAATGTGAACTTTCAGTGTGTTGGATCTCTATATAATTAAAGGATAGTACATTCTGGTTTATTTTATTTTTTTATCTTATTTTCATACTTACAGTAATTTTCTCCGATTGCACTCATCAAATTAATTACATACTGTATATCTGGGAGCATACAACACTGCTAAAAGCTTGAGGGGGCAGCTTGAGGGGGCAAGAAATACAAACAGAAACAAGATCAGACAGGTTTTAAACACCCTCATGTTAGCCAAACATATTTGGAAGAGAAAACAAAAGGTGGACAATAAAATTATTAAATTTACCAGTTAACAGACCAACGTCCTGGTTAAACTTTTGACATTCAGTACTCACTGTAGTTGTGCACACACTGTCTTCCTGTTCAGTGAGGGATTATTAAATAGATTTCAGTTTTGTCCTCCAAATGAAGTGGTTTAGATAATCTGAATAAAGTGTTGGCTTGTTTTCGACCTTTCTGATGGTCTGACTGCTCATGTACTGTTAGACTTTATTGTAGTGATGTCGATGCGTCCCCAGATCGCAGCAATTACTTTGATGTTATGGTAAGTGTAAACAATAAGTTTGAATTACTCTTTAATGTGGTCGCCGTTGAAACGGTCTTCCTTTATTGGTTGGTCCTGGCAGGTGAAGATCGACACAGGTGTAGCCACTCCAGAGCGCATGGCACCTGGTTACCTAAACCACCTGGATCTGGGCGAAGCTGTTGCCACCCTTGTGGAAAGGCGAGACACTTCCCATACCATCTTCAATGTCAACTGCCCTGCAGACTTAAAAACTGTCCTTCTGGAGAGGAACATTTAGACTTGGAAACCCTTCCTCCAGCCCTACCTTGTTGTTACAGGGACACAATTACCCTTCTTCTACCCCTGCTCATTCTGAACTCTCCAGTAACACATTTACAGTGTCCTTGGTCCAATTGTTTTCTTCCCACACAACTCTGAACCCAATCCTTGCACAAGTTTATGTGAATTGTATATTGATTGTTCTTTGATCATTAGCATCTGTTTTCTCTGCATGTGATGTTGTGTGATGTTTGTAAAAAAAAAACAACCCACAAACACAGGGTTTATAATACCCACCTTCTCATTGTTGCCTGCTTCCATACAAATATTATCAAACATTTGTGTACTGACTTATGCATTGTTGGAAGACATGATAGTCAAATATAACACAGCATTTTCTCCCTGGATCTGCTAAATATTCGTGGTATAAAACTAGACTTCTTGAGGCCAAACCATTGGCGAGAGCAGGTGAAGATTGAGGCGCAGGTCGGAGGAATTTATGACTAGATATAGAGAAGTTAGCCAAGCTCCCCACTGCCTTTTTAACAACTGGCCAAAACTGAAGAGAGTATTCGGTTGTAGATTATCTGATTGTATGTATCTACAAATCATGATTTATAGATATAGGTATAGAGTTTTTGACCATTTGCTGCGCTATAGATGCCCATTTTGTTCTGTATTAGCATGCACAAGAGGACGCACATTTAAACAATGTATGGCAATGACCATGCTTTATGCTATTCCACTGATTGACAGGTGGCGGTAACTGCTAAGAAACATAGCCATTCGCAAGCAAAAAGCAAGGATTAGGACTGCTAGCTAGCAAACATATATGTAAATAATGCAGGTTTTTAAGACCTTGACAAAAATATTTTATGAGAAGGAAATAAATGCATAGAGGATATAAATGCAACATGTTGAAGACTGGAGGTAATACAACTCTTACACTTGATGACCTGAGATGTTCAGGAATTTGAGACAGTCTTACAAAGTCTTAAAAAGTTGGGGATGTTGCATCTTGAGGCACTTCTAGATTTAAGACTGAGATATTAACAACCTTCTATGTTGGGGACATTGATATGCTGGAGAAATTATGTGTTGTAAAAACAGGACAGGTGAATTAATGTCACATCCTGTGATCATTAAGAGGTTCAATATGATTGAAAACAAACTAATTCATACTAGGTGTCATCTAACCACAGCTACAGAGGAATGTGTTTATACTTGGTCCAAACGGCCACATTGGAAGCCTGCCATCACAGCCTCCAGTGGCTGAATTCTATAAATTAGGATGACTGTGTACAGTCTCTTGAAGACATTCATGGTGCTGCACTTGGTTGTGCAAGTAAAACCTGACTGAAGTAATTGTGTGAAGAATGAAAAAATGGAAAGCTTTAGTGAATACTTTTTTCAATGCACACCGTTTTTTCACACCATTTCAGATGCATTTAGTCAATTTGACAAGCACTTTGTTTGAAGCACACTTACTCCTTAAAGGTCTGGGCATGCTTGAAATGAACAAGTTCTAACAACAATTTAACAAGAGCTCAAAGTCCACCTCCTTTCTCACCTCCACATCTGGCCAATCATTGCATAAAGTGGGTATGATTGTAAGCTTGTTGGTTTCAGAAAGTTTTAACAACTGTCAAACGCACCACCAACACCAAATTCCAATGTCAAATAGGTGTTGGGGGGGAGGGGTTTTCAGATACTATTAGATGATCCAAACATGCAGTTCATGAGAAGCATACTGACTCCTTGTGGATGGAGACTATGGCTCTGAACAGTATGTCACTGGCATGGCATGATCAACACAATGTCAGAACCTGCCTGATTATAGATACAAAGGTTAAACAGCACTGTTTGGTCCATTTTAGCCCTTTTGTAATGTTTAAGTAAAAAGTAAAGCTTAAATATGCATTGTTTCGCATTCAAATACCAATAAACGATACGTTCTACATTACTAATCCTGTTTGTCCATTGCAGTGTTTGCCTAACAGTTTGTCTTTTTAGCATCCCCTTGGCGTGACTCTCTGTCCCCATCACAAGCACAGCACTGAGCCCCTATAGGCCCCTTTGTCTGTCATCCATTCTTCTGGGCAGCATGTCCCTTTGACAAACTGAACAGCAGACTGCAGTATCAGAGAGGGCATTGTTGTCTGTCTTGCTGTATACTATGTCATTGTTGTCTTATATACTGTACTGTTAAAGGTGCTATTTGTAAGTTTTCTCTGCCACTGAACATGGTTCCTTGCCGGGGAGCGGATGGTGGTGGTGGTGGTGGTGGTGGTGATGATAATGGTTGCTTGCCAAGAGCTTCAGCCATCGTTGGGTTTAAAAAACAAGAAATCAGAATACGCCATCTGGGCAGTGCTACTTCTTCATCCTCTCAGGCTGAATTGAGGGAACACTGGACACTACAGTGATTTATTATCACTAAGTAGTACTACGAGAAGGAATGGGCCGGCGCTAGCTAGAAGAAATAAGTGACAAAAATAGAAGCAAAACAAGAGTTAACATTGGCATTGCTTTCCACCACTGGAGACAGGTCTTGGCGTTTGAGACTGAACTCAATGTTTCTTCTAGACTGGTAAGTAAACAGCTCTTAATGCTAACATTGGCTGTGTAGCGATAGCAAAAACTTCATATAGCACTTTTAATGTGTCCATGCTTCCACAAGAAGAATACGAATTTGTCATGCCAATAAATATGCCTGTACTTAGAATTTGGGCTACCCTTGGTTGACAAGGATAACTGGGATTGGACAAGAAAGCAGACAAGAGTGGGGAGAGATAGAGTAGTAGTAGTTTTGGTGGGGGTTGGGGGTGGGGTGGTCAGTCACAGTTTTTGTTTTGAACTTGTCGGCTGACAGCTCAATTAGGCCACATTATGATTAAATCACAAGGGAGAACCCACTGGGCCCCACTTTTTCTTCCCTCTTCATCTCCTCCTGATTCTCCCTCCCTTTATCTCCCCCTGAAAAGAATGGAAACGGTAAAACACAACCACACAAACGGCCATGTTTGCCCTCTGATGAAGACTCATCTCATTCTAATAAGAAAAGAAAACTGGCTTTTGTTTTAAAAGGAACCAGGCACAACGGTCTTCTAAATGAGGCTCAACAGATTGAGGATCTGTCAGAGAAGAAATGTTGGTGAACAGATTAAATGAAATGAGAGAAAATTGGTTGAACCATTGGCTTTTATGTTGGAACAGGAGAATGCTGTTAGTCAAATGTGGGCTGATTTGTTTGTTTTTTGCCACATTAGCAGAATGGCTCTAGAGATGGCAATGTCAGTTGGTGTGTTTGTCCATCACTGTAGTTCTGATTTAAATATCTCAATTATTACATGAATTTTGGTGATCTGTGAGAATTCTTCTAGCACCACCATGAGCCTAACATTTTTGGTTTTTAATGAAATGTTTCAACGACTATTGGATGGATTGTCATGAAATTTGGTACAGATATCCATAGATAAATCACCATGACTTTGGTATTTCCCTTAATTTTCCTGCAGCAAAATTTTGTGCAAACATTTATGGTTCCCAGACAATGTATCCCACTAATTGTGTTGATCCCCTGACTTTTCTTCTAGCGCCACCATGAGGTTGATATTTATGATTTTGAGTGAAATGTCTTGACAACTACTGATGATGCCCAAGAGATGAACTGTAATCACTTTGATGATCTTCTGACTTTTTATCTAGCACCATCATCAGGTCAAAATTTAAGATGTCCAATACTTTGGTGTAGGACCAAATACCTGCAAAACTATTTGCCTTCCCATCAGCCTCAGCTGTACTGTGTGTACTTTGTGTATTATTGTAAGGTTTATTCTACCCATGTAGGACCAAAAAAAACATGCTGCTCAATTAAGCCTTGTGGTGAACCAACCAGGAGCCTACAATTTATTTTGGATGAATCCCTTTTTTTAATTTTAGAAACGAGAATATGGGCAGGAAAAGACAGGTAGTATGCAGCATTGGGGTTATCAGTAACCCAAGGGTAATTAGGGTAATTGTACAGACATAGCTCAGAGTGGATACATGTATTTTGACAAAGTGACTGAATATTAAGTAGATAAAAAAGGGATGGAGACAGCTGTTGATGGTTCCGCACTGCTTTGTACCTGATGATACAACAGATAATAGAACACAGAGACAAAGGCAATGAGGGAGGAAGAACAGTTCAATAGTTGAGATATGGGTGCCAAATTGCTCCTCTGCTTTTGATTAAAAATTGGAGTGGCTGAGATGAGAGGGATTAAACTTTTGAACCAGATGGAAAAAGAAACCATGAGCTTGGCAGCCTGTTTTCATGAGAGAGCAGCAAGACCTCACCAAAGAAGAGATGAAGCTTTCAGAAACTGAAAGCTTCATTATTGGCACATAGACTTGCCAGGTGACACCACAAGATGCAGTCTGACAAGCTGTCTGACAGAAGGTAGTTTAATGAGGGAGGCAGGGCAGCTATAAAGGCAGGAGATTGTGTGTGTGTGTGTGTGTGTGTGTGTGTGTGTGTGTGTGGTCCCTATTGACATATCTTGCCCTGGCCTGGTTTGTCACTAAGAGTCATGGCTTTGTGAAAAGAGGGGACAGAAGTGTGATCGGCCTATAAATGCATCTACTTAGTAACATCTGCCTTCATGCTTGTTGCTTTGGAAGGCAGAGGCATTCAGAGGCTTGTGTCATATCAGCAGCCAGCTCTGAGGTCAGGGACGCACTGAGTCAGAACTTTCAAGTCACGCTATCTCAGCCAGGGTGTGTCCCATCACCCTAAAGGGATACAAAATCACTGACAACGCAGTAGAACACGCTCGTGAACACAGACGTATACCAGCATGTCACAAAGAGCAACTCAATTATAAACTAATTGGTTCAAAATGTGATTTGTAAACTGCTTTTAGGGCCAAAGTATGAAAACAGGGTGAGAACATTTTACTACAGCAGCCAAGTTTGAAGGAACACTATTGGAGTACTCGTTCTTCTCACCATGATGCACATTTCTATCAGGACAGCAAAGTAAAACAAGATTTGTTCCTGTGTCTGTAAATACACATTTTGATTTGTCAGTTATACAAAGATTTATGTTGTGTGCTAACATGGCATTAAAAGTCCCTGACATAAAATAGACAAAGGGCAGGGCACACAGTGGACACACATATGATTCTGTGCATAGGACATTTTAATAATATAACTTCTGAAGACTTAAGGTGTAGGATCTTGATTAAAGTAGATGTGAAATATCCTCTTCTTGGAGTACAATTTTGTTATGAAGCTGACCTCTTAGGTAAGATTCTTCCTAATTTTTGGCAGGGATGATTTAATGATTTTTTCTCCAATTTTTCCAGTAAACTGCAGATCCATCTACAACAGCAAAATCAAGATAGTCAGAAGGTCTGTTGTATATAATTTCAAATGTCCTGGCTGAAATGCTGATTACAGTCAAAACTGAATGCTGCTTAATGCTTAACATCATATAATGAATTTAATTATCCCCAAATCCAGGTGTGCAATAATTATTTGATATTATGAACTTTCCTGGTTGGAAACCACTCTTGAAAATTATTCTTACGATGGACTGCATTTACATAGCACTTTTTCTAGTCTTATTGACCACTCAAGGCACTTTACACCCCTGCCACATTAACCCATTCATACACACATTCATTCGTCTTTCTATACATACAGCACTTTCTACACAGCACGCCCTCAAAACGATGATACATCGGGGGCAATTTGGGGTTCAGTATCTTGCCCAAGGACACTTTGACTTGCCTACTGGAGGAGCCGGGGATCGAAAAAATCTTCTGATATTGCAAAAAAGTTTTTATGCTTGGCTGAGGTGGAAAAGTTAGTGTATCAACAAATGAAAAATGTGACAAAGTGCAAAAGAAACAAACTAAATCATGATGTACATGAAGCATGTCACTTACACACTCAGTAAAGCTTCTGCGTCACTGAAGAAACTGAAAATAGTGGCAGACAAAAACATCTTTGTGGAGTGATAAATTATACAGTTATACTGTTATGCTTCTTAAATCACTACATGAAACAAACATAAATGTCAGTGTATTATATAGCAAGAGTCAGCAAACAATTATCTTGGATTAGCTCTAAGACTGGAAATGGGGAATCAGCTAGCCTGGCTCCATTCAAAGTGGCAAAAATAAGCCAACCAACACCTCTCACTAATTAATACATTCTATCTAATTTGTTTAATTCTTTTAAAAAACCAAATGGTAAAAACAAACTTGTGACTGTGACAGGCAAACAAGCAAGATATGTGTAAGTGAGTTTTAGAGAAGTTGGTAGGCAAATATTTTCACCTTTGGAGAGAGCCAGGCTAGCTGTTTTCCCCTGCTTCCAAAATGTTACACTATTTCTTTAACCTTTAACCACTGTAACTGCTGTTCCACCCCTGGACACTAGCACTATGTAGAATATTAACGGAGTGGTAGACATAGTAGTTTTTACGATTTTTATGTTTTTTTAGGGCTATAGTTAAGATAATGTTATGTTTCAAATTTAAGGTTAAATATGTAACCATGATGGTTTAAAATGGCTGTTACTAAGTACACAGCTATTACTGAAACTGCCCTGTTGCACTGTATGGTGGTTCTTTAAACCTGAATCAGTAGGGAATGACCAGTATACTTGTTGGCATGGGGGTGACCAGGTAAGTGAACTGGAAAGAAAGACAAAAAGAATACCATTCCTAGAGAGAACGAACAGAGAAAGCAAGCAAGAGGGTGACATGTTGGGTGGTGTAGCTCCTGGCGGTGTTCTAACTGATTCATAGTGGCATGTTTTGTTTTTTTTCAAGTTCGCAGGCTCTTGCTGCTATTCAGCAATGTGCCCATATCAGCCTCCTGCATCATCAAGCCATCATCACAACACAGACACCCTAAAGATTGAAAGGAGAAAAAAAAAAAAAAAAAAAAACATGTCACTTCAGTTCCTGTTAGTGCCGGGTGTCAAGAGGCAGGGACTCCTTTTTTTTTTTTTTTTAATTCTTTATCTGCTGTAGATTTAGTGGAAAAGTTCCACACTGATTCTTTTCTCTCAGTTAAGAACAGATTCCTGTATGATTTCACATTGATTGGTGCAACCGTAAACATGGTCATATTATGTCTTTTCCTCCAGATACCCTATCTGAAGCTCTTGTCTTTGTTCCCAAGTAGAAAGTTATCAAACCTCAGTAAAGAACATTCTGTATTATTATTTAAGAGACCCGTGCACCTTTTCCACAGGAGTCAGTTTTACATGTCATAGTGGGAAAAGCACAGATGTATTTAACAACATTAATGATGGTTCCACTCCATTTCAGAGATGTTAAAACATTGCCAATGAGCTAACATACACATCACAAACTGGTTTAGGTAATGTTGCTTTGAGCTAAATGCTAACGTCAGCATGCATGCTCCCAATGATATGCTACATGCTGATGTTAAGTAAGTATAATGTTGACCACATTCACTATCTTAGTTTAGCGTTTTCATATACTAGCATTCACGTAGTAGCAGTACACACATGGGAATGTTATTAGTTTTTCAAGTATTTGATCATAAACCAAAGTATTGGTGGTAGATGAAAATTTATGGAGATCACAAAAGTTTACACAGTTCATTCTGAGGGAAATGTAAATGTCTGTACCAAATTTCATGGCAGTCCATCATGATGAAACATTTAAAAAAAAACGTAAACGTCAACCTCACAGTGGCGCTAGAGATAGTCATAAAGTTGTCTTTGGTTGCCACGAATGTGCAGAATTTAATGGCAATCCTTTGAATAGTTGAGATATTCCAATTTGGACCAAAATTCTGGAGGGACCAACTGACCAACATTGCCATGCCAACATTTTTTTTTAGAGTGAGTTAAAAGTCAAGTTACCACTCTTACAGGATCACAGAATGTGTCCTAATGGCAGGCAGTGATCAGCCTTTTACTTTAAAATGGAGAAAGATATGCACACTGCAGATCCACTACTAATGATTTACTCAGGCAACATTTCAGCCTTGTTTTCTTCAAGTCCTTCAAGTATTGCGTTTAACTACCTGCAGTACCTCTCTAAAAAAATAATAATATATTCAAAATCCAGACTATTAAAATCTTCAATGTGAATGAATATTAGGCCTATAAAATACTATATATTCCCACTCATTTATAAGACTGCCTTTAGCATTATCAGCTATTTCTATTGCTAACTTTTTTCTATTCTGCTGGTGTGCTTTAGTTTAAAGTTAGTGTAGTTAATAATGACTTATACTGTTGCAACGAAATACAGTAAATTCAGTGCCTTTTTTCACATTTAGATAATTTGCAACCTTATGCTAAAATTGTTCATTATGTCCCTCATCAATTTACACTCAATACCCTATTGTGACAAGGTGAGAAAAGAATTTTAGAATCACACTGAGTATTTCGACCATTTGCTATTACACTTGAATTTTAGCTCCGAAATGGTAGCTCTGCCTACCATTTCTCTTGATCATCTTTGAGCTGTGTCTACATCTTGATTGGAGTCCACCTGTGGCAAATCCAATTGATTGGACAAGATTTGGAAAGGTACACACCTGTCTCAAAGCTGACAATGCATATTAGAGCAAAAACCAAGCCATGAGGTTGAAGGAACTGCCTGCAGAACTCAGACAGGCACAGATGAAGGGAAAGCTACCAAAAAAAAAAAAAAAAAATCTGCTGCATTGAAGGTTCCCAAGAACACAGCGGCCTCCATTATTCTTAAATGGAAGAAGTTTGGAACAACCACGACTCTTCCTAGAGCTGGCTGCCGGGCTAAATGAGCAATTTGGGTTGAAGGGCCTTGGTAAGAGAGGTGACCAGGAACACACTGGTCACTCTGGCTGAACCCCAGAGATTCTGTGTGGAGATCGGAGAAACTTCCAGAAGGAAAACCATCACTGCAACACTCTACCAACCTCATGGAGTGTTGCAGGGCTGGGCTTTATGGCAGAGTGGCCAGACGGAAGCCTCTCCTCGGTGAAAGACCCATGAAACCGCTCAGGGTTTGCAAAAAAGCACCCAAAGGACTCTCATTCTGTTAGAAACAAGATTCTCTGGTCTGATGAAAACAAGATTGAACTGATTATTAGCATTATGTCTGGAGGAAACCAGGCACTACTCAACACCTGCCCAATACCATCCCAATAGTAAAGCAAGGAGGTGGCAGCATCATGCTGTGGGGGTGTTTTTCAGCAGCAGGGACAGGGAGACTAGTCAAGGTTTAGGGAAAGCTGAACGGAGCAAACTACAAATATATCCTTAATGAAAAAATGGTCCAAAGTGCTCAGGACCTCACACTGGACCGAAGATTCACCTTCCAACAGGACAATGCAGGAGCTTAGGGGGCAACTCTGTGAATGTCCTTGAGCTGCCCAGCCAGAGCCCTGACTTGAACTGAATCGAACATCTTGGAAAGACCTGAAAATGGCTGTCCATCAACAGTCCCCATCCAGGTTCGCAAAGCTTTTCACATCATACCCAAGAAGAATCCAGGCTGTAATCACTGCCAAAGGTGCTTCAATTAAGTACTGAGTAAAGAGTCTGAATATTTATGTCGTTGTGATATTTCAATTTTTCTTTTTTGATAAATTTCCAAAAAAATTCTCTAATTCTGTTTTCTCTTTGTCATTATGGTGTATTGAGTGTAGATTGATGATGGAAAACAATTAATTTAAACGATTTTAGCATAAGGCTGCAGAATAACAAAATGTGAAGGGGTCTGAATACTTTCTGAATGCACTGTATATTACCAGCAAGAAATTAATGCCATCTTGTTAAATATGTTGCTCTGGATCTGTTGATGTCGGATGTGATTGGTTGTTGTTGAGATTACAGATCCAATAGGTAGCCAGCTTTGTGAAAGCAGGGATCCAGGATTATCAGTGTTATGTTTAGCAAGGTCAGTTACTTCAAAGAGAGCCAAAGAGTGTTGACCTTGCTTCGCCTCAGAGTGAGGTCAGATGTCAAGTTAGACCACAACACATCATTTGTGGTCTGACTTTAGAACATTTCTGTTATTTTTACTGACTCATCTCATAAACATACACTCTTCAGTCTCAATCTTACATTCCCAAGCTTCCACGGTAAGTCAGTTTAGTAGTGAAACAACATTCACGTCACAAAATGTACAATAAATAATTTACAAGAATTTAGTGGCTTAATCCACTTAAAAATATTATAGCATCCTGCAATTTTTATTATAATCACAAACATTTATTACATATACATAAATCTGTTTTTGGTGTTAATGTCACAAAATATAAGTAGTACTAACATATCCAAAACAGTTCAGAAACCTCAGACATATTTCCACATCTTTTGGATCCATACAAAATTTAAAAATTAAATAATAAATTCAAGCAAGAAAACTAACCAAACAAAATAAAATGACAATTTATATAACTAGTTTTTCAGTAAGTGAACTGAGAACAGATAATGGAAGCAAGTCTGCTTACGAGGTGTCTTCGAAACACAAACCAAACAATATTTTTGCATATTTTAACCTATATCGCCCTTAATGTAATAACCAATGCCTAACATCTGATTCATACCATAGTTTGCAAGGTATCTGAATGTTTTCCACCTCCTTCCTGGAGCAATTGGTTTCCATTTAGTCCAGTACATTACAAAATGGACTTTGAGAGACTATAAACCTGCTTGACATTAAGTTGGTAATCACATTATCATGGCAACTTTTGTCTAAAGACATATTATTATTTTTGTTACCTTGCTGCAAGTCTCAGTTGTCAGAGCTTAATACAGGCACAAGAATGCATCACAACAGCACACCCATACAAAGCAAGTTTCTATAATCGATTTGTAAAGCTTGCCAAAATTAGTGGAAACTAATGGCTTTCTGGGAGGGCTGAGCACACACACAGGACTTAAACTCAAACTCAAAAAGTTGTGCAAAATAACAAAGTGCAACAGTATTACAACCAATTCATATTCCTGTATGCCTGATTTAAATGTTAACCAGTATGCTGGTACATGCAAACACAATGACTGTTAACAGATGGTCCAAACAAGACTTCCTGACTTCTCTCTTTCCTGTGCTCATCCAGTGTCTCATTGTCTTTGTTACATGGTGTCTCTGACAATCGCTCTATGTCCCATAGGCAAGTCTGTCTCCAAATAGATCCAAAGTGCATAGATTCATACTTTTAATTTGTATTCTGTAGATGAATTTTGCCACCAGTCTTAAAAACAAATAAACAAACCAATGCACACATTGTCTAATTTATGAGTTTGCATGTTCTTTCTGTATTTAAAAAAAAAACAAAAACAAAAAAACCCCACAAGGTACACTTATTAAAACATTTTTGACGCAATATCAGTCTGAGACATTCTTGTCTTCCAGAAGATTTCCTAAAACAAAAAATTTCAAAGCCCCATTATGATGGGATTTATTGCTCCAGGGGAGGTGGGGTGATTTTAGTATTACCTGCCCTGGTCAGGCATTTTAATGCTGTCCCAGCACATTTGTAGTTAATTTTTCACCCCCACCCCAGTAATAATTGCAGCCACAATTACCTACATTTTTGAGTGAATTTGCTGGTCCTCCTGTAATTTCAATCCAGTCCAGAGAAACATACTTGTATTTTAAATTGGATCTCGGTTTTTTTGATGGGAAGAC
>NC_053407.1:2750921-2768421 GCF_016859285.1 Xiphias gladius | reverse complement strand
GCTCTATACCACTGTATTTTCTTTTGCAGTTAATAAGTGTTTTAGATTTGTTTTATATTTCTATCACCACAAAATTAGTCTATAATAGTGATTATTTCAAAAAAATGCTGTTGCAATTTGCTACTCAAGAATAACAATTTATATACAGTAAATATGTGAAAATAAAGCAATGTTAATTTTGTTCTTAATTTTTCTTTTCCCTCAAAAACAAAAAAACAAAAAACGGTAACAGTACCATTAAAGTACATGATCGACAAACAGTATCAGTACTAGTAGTTGTACAGTTAAAATCTTAACAATATCCATCCCTAGTTGTAGCCTGTCTGTCTTAAGGTTGAATGTGTTGTGCATTCTGAGATGCTTTTCTCCTCACAACAGTTTCTCCTCTGACCTCTCTCATCAACAAGGCGTTTACTTCTGCAGAATTGCTGCTCACTGGATATTTTTTGTTTTTGGCACCATACTAAGTAAACTCTAGTAAACTCTGTTTTGTGTGAAAATCCCAGGAGGTGTGATGTGATGTTTGACACATTTAATCTACAAATAGTTTACAACTTCAGATTCACCACCAATTATCACCAACTCCACTACTACTGCTACTGCTGGTTAGCAACTAGTCAACAATGCATAACACAGTCTGAAGTTGAGGGTTGTCAGATCATTGGTCTTTATCATAATTACCAACATTTTTCAGGATACATCATCACATCACAAGAGCCTCTGTTGGGGAGGCGGCTGTTATCTTTGGTATATTAATTGGTGAGGTGCTTGTGTTTTGTTGGTTCATGCTTTTTCCTATTTATAGTCTTCATGTTTACACGCACGCACGCACGCACACACGCACGCACGCACACTCAACACTATCATTGATCTATTTTCTTCATTACACCTTATCTACAAATAGTCTATGACTTGGGGGCAAGTGAACAAGGCTAAAACAACATCTAAATATATAGTATATCTTTCATAAGGTGTTATGGCGAACATGTTAGCAAATAACTGCAGACAAAAGTAACATCTGAAGTAGTGTTTTTGACTACCTGACAAATACAAGTTCAAAGTTCACTCTCCTCTGTTTTGGTCTTAGGTGTTGTATATTGAGCTACATTTTGTTATTCATGCAACAGTACTGTATACAAAAGTAAGTCCAAATTCCAAAATGAATTAATTGATGCTAGTGGTTTTCAGATAGTTCTGGTTTTATGTGAAGAGGTTTTGAGTAGGGCTGGGATGACTATATGATATGATATGTATTTTAACGATAGATATACGGGCACATAATTTTTGATAATCATCAATATTTTCATAATATTTTTTAAAGTTCTCGTCACTGACATCAAACATTGCAAGATTCTTTTCATGAAACATTCATTACATATTCTCTCAGCTTACTGCACACAAAGGCCAATAAAATGTTTATCAGAACATCCAGTATGGACTTTCTTTTACCTTTTTCATATGAGCTTGTATGCCGGAAGGTGAGCTCCTCCTGTGTGCAATGACTCAACATAGGCTAAGGCACTCTGCATAGAGGTCAGACAGTAGCCCTCCTCTCCAATCAAATAGCTGAAACAGATAAGTGATTGTTAGCTGGTAACAAGACATCCATCAATAAAAGTGATTAATGTGGTGGCGAGTTCTTCCATTTATTTTAACTTTTTGGGTACAGACAGACAAACAGAACTGGCAGAGCATAACACAACAAGGCATGACTGACCACAAAATTCCCAAACATCAAATGTTCAGAATAGAGCCCCAATTTATTCATTTTGCTGAGAACACCAAATCAGAATTTTCTCATAGTGTGTAAAGGACCAAATATCTGTGCTAAGCACTAACCACATTAGTTAGTTTAAAAGAGCTGCCTTTTATTTCCACTTTTAGAGCTTTAATACAAACATTAGAAGAGGAAAGAACACGAGGAAAGATGGAGGTGATGGACAGATGATTGATATGTGACAGCAAGGAGAGAGAGACGACAGCAGACAAGAGACAGAGGGGGGTTCGAGATTAAGTCAGCTCTGACTTTGGACTAATGAGAGCAAGACAACACCAACGACAGCCAGGACGCTGCATTGCATGGATGGACACAAAGAGTAAGATGATAGGGAGTGGGAGATTGAGAAAGGAAAGGAGATACCAAGATTCTTATCACTTAACTATGTTCTGGTAAATTCTGAAGAAAATATAGGTAAAGTGGTGTTAGTTTGGCATAATACCCGAAAATTCATACTGACGTTTAATATACAATTTCAATGCTACTACACCCCTTAAACAAGAAACCACCAAATATTGCATTTGATGCAAGCTTAATTTCGTAAAAAAAAATAATAATAAATAAATAAATGAAAAACCCCCCCTAAGAAAACAAGATGTAAACTTAAAGTAGCCTCAAAAATGAAAACTATGATGAAATGTATTATAATTTTTGTGAACAAATAAATACTTAATAATTTGAAAGATGAAAGAATGGATAAATTAGGTGTTTTATTGTTATGCTAATGAAAATGCTCATCCTTCATCCCGCCGACCATCTTGACTGGTGGGACTGGTGCCCCAGTCCTGTGATCCAATCAAGCTGAGGAAGTCTCTCCGACACGTTTCAAATGGGCAGTCTACTTTGTCAGCTGGGGCGGCTTTGATTTAATATGAGCAGCCCTCGCTGTGTCTCTCGATTCTGTATTCACTTGCTATTGGTTACTCGTAGCTTTGTGCTTTGTTGATTTGCTGGTATTGCTCCCTGGAGACTGGGACTGGTTGTAGCTCCCCCCACAACTCAAACTCACCGATGCACACATTAGGAAAATTACATTGTCTAGTGACACAAGGTGTAGGGGTACTACTTCCTATTGTGTCTTGTTCAGTTAGGTAAGTAAAGGGTATTAAGTTAGTATATGTCTCTTGTTTTCTTTTTTTTTTTTAAGTTATGCCAAGTAGGTAAGTGCTAAATAACTGTGGGTTAGTTCCACCCGTTGGCCCCCTGGTTCTCCTCTGTAGCCCGCTTTTCTAAACGTTTATCTTAAATAGAACTGTCAAAATTTGTCAAAAATGACATTCGATCTAAAAAAAAAAAACAAAACAAAAAAACACCTTGGTTCGAACCATTCAAATATCTATTTTTGTGAATTACGTCCATAAGAGGGTAAACCAATACAACGAGGGACATAACTACTTGAGTGCATATTTTCGAGATGCGCCGTCAGGTTACTAGTGATGGAATGGTAGGCTAACTGAAGCTTAAATAGCTTTCATACAACTTTATCTTTAGGTTCCACAATTTTTCCATCTACTGACCAAAATCTGAAGTGATTCCAAACAGTGCTTTTAGATTGCTAGGAGTGCAAATCACTCTCTCTGCTGCTGAGTTAGGTTATGAGCTGTACCATCATTATCACATGGTTGAGGTTAAATAACTCACTTGTTTAAGCTTGAACTACAGTTTATATTCAATCACTGAATGTGAATTTGTGTGACTCCTCTCCATCATGCAGTGCATTCAGTGCAGCGGCCCAGGCCCACATGAGAACTTGCGAGGCAGACCGCCGCAGTAGTGCTGTTTTTTTTTCACACTAAAATGTAAACTTTCACAATCAAATGTCTGTTTCTTTTTTTTCTAATTTGATTTTATAAATCGATTTTTGGAATATTCCTTGACAGCCCTAATCTGAAACATTCTACCATTATCATAAATAAGCCACATCACCCTGGTTATTTATATTTAAATTTATATATATTGCTCTTTCCCCTAGCGAGCTGGGTTGTAAGAACATGCAACACAGGTCTCTGGCCGAAATCAAACCGTGGATGTTAGAAGTTAGAACAGTTTTGGATATTGCGCTTGAGAAATTTTCTTTTTTTCCCCGAATGTGTTTTTCTTCACTGATTTGAAGTGGGTGTGTCTCAGTTGGAAAACCATGTCACATACAGTCAGGTACATAAGTATTTGGACAGTGACACAATTTTTGTATTTCGTACACCACCACAGTCTTTCAGCATGAATTTCAGAGGTTTAACAAAAAATATACATAGTCCCTAATTTTCAGATTCTCAAAGGAAATTGGCTGAACCAACATAATTGTAAATATGAGGATTATTTTTAATACTTGTTTGTAAATCTTTTGCAGTCAATGACTACCTTAAGTCTGGCACCCATGGACATCACCAAATGTTGCCTTTTATCCAATTACTTTCCAGCCTCTGAAAATGGAGGGATTATGTATAAAATGGCTGTAATTCCTAAAAACTTAATACAATATTTTTGTTAAGCCCTTTGAATTAAAGCTGAAATTCTAGACTTCAAATCACATCTTGATGGCTTTGTTTCAAATCCGTTGTGGTGGTGTACAGAAGCAAAATTATGAAAATTGTGTCACTGTCCAAATACTTGCATACCTGACTTTACTTCCATGAATCGATCAGGGTTTAGCAACATTGGAATTAGAGTCTGAAGACAGTTGGTGGGTTGTTTAGTTACCGTCAGTCAAATCTGATCAAACCACCTACACAGTCCTAATGAAGCAGATTAGGTCAGTTTCTGAAAGTTAAACACTTATAGTGTATTCAGACAGTATTCGGACCCCTTCACTTATTTCAAATTTTGTCATGTTGCAGCTTTATGCTTAAATTGTTTAAATTAACTTTATCCCATCGATCTACACTCAATACCAAATAATGACAAAGCAAAGACAAACTTTTTTTTCACATTTATTACAAAGAAAAAACTGAAATACCACATTGAAATAAGTATTTAGACCCTTTGCGATGACAACTCAAATTTAGCTCAGGTGCCTCTCATTTCTCTTGATCATCTTTGAGATGTTTCTACACCTTGATTTGGAAAGGCAAACACATGTCTATATAAAGGTCTCACAGCTGACAATGCATACCAGAGCAAAAACCAAGCCACAAGGTTGAAGGAACTGCCTCCAGAGCTCAGAGAAAGGGACTGAATACTTATGTCGATGTGATATTTCAGTATTTCCTTTTCAATAAACTTATTGAAGAGGGTATTGACTATAGACTGACGAAGGGAAAAAAATGGTTTTCTTCATTTGAGCGTAAAGCTGCAACATGACAGAATGTGAAAAAAGTGAAGAGGTCTGAATACTTTCCAAGTCCACTGTAAATAATACACAAGTATTTTTTTCCCCCAAACTTTAAATTTGATTCTTGCTTTGTAGTCATCACTAAAGTGATAGAGGGTATGAGAACAAGTTTTCAGGGGCTTTAACGTTAAATTTCAGTTTACTACCTTTCATGTTAATAAACCACTGGTGAGAATGAGTGCAGGATTAAGATGTTTTCTAAGGGAATATTACGGCATTATATCATCTGAACTATAAGCAGTTTGTCTAAAGCTAAATCCAAACAGTGAACAGTATTTTAATGAATAGGTAATCCAGCTTCTGAATGATCATGTTCCTCTGCACTGAAGTAAAGAGGTAGCTTTTATAATACACAGTGCACTAGAACAATACTGTTTACGTATCCACAGTTTAGGAATGACATTTGTGGTAGATGATGTTTTTATCAAAAGATTAAAAAAAAAAAAAAAAAAGAAAGACTAAACTGAATCAATTCATTTCAAAAATGTCAAATTTAACATTGGTTTGACTGTTATTACGTCTTTGAAGATGCAAGTACTGGGTGGACTAACAACTGGTTCACCTCTGCTGACTGTAAATGATGTGGATCTATTGTAAATTTTACTTATGGCCTAAGAAGCAGAAAAAGCAAAGGGTGCTTTTATTTGAAATGCTATTAATTTCACACAGTACCCAAAGAAATTAAAAAAATGTCAAAGTAAAATGAAATGAAAATGACCCCATTAGACAACAACACGTTTTTTTTGGTTGTTTGTTTGTTTTTGGGGTTTTTTTTTTTGCTTCATTCCTTGAATGGTTTGTGTGCAATCTATAAGCATGACATTGTATACTTGGACATAAAATCCCAAATACGTTGTCTGTCGGCTGACTCAATCGGTCATCATTCAACCACGCACTCACCAATCACTCTGCCTTCTCACACACTTGTAGCCTGTCTTGGCTCCTCCTCTCCTTTCAATTAAAAGCTCTCAACCCACTGAAATACTTAAATATCAAGTGGGACTTTATTTGTATTATTATAGAGAAGAAAACCCAAATCCCGAATATTCTGACATTCCTTTGCCACTGCAAATGTGACCAGCTGGTTTTTACAATCCACTGTTTTTATGGCCGTTAGAAGATCTCTTGGGTGTGGTCTGAATTCCCAAAGTTGGTGATGATGCTCTGTGGGGTTATGACTGCTATGTGTTACCTCTTACAAATTAAACAGTCATTTGACCCACTTTTAATATAAAAATGTTGATTACAGCTACTTTCACGACAGTGATGACCAGCTTAATACACTGCCAAGTTCAAATTGGCCAATACTGATCTGCCATTTGTGCCAAGTATTGTGCAAGCTAGCTGAGATTTCTATCATTCATTCAACACTGTGACTCACATCTCCTCAGACAAATTTTTGTGTATTTGGTGCAAACAAAGGAGATTCACACAAAGGAGATTCACCATCTTTTTCAATCATGATGACTCACCCTTCATGAATGAACTCTTCCAAAGCAGCACATTCAGACACCAGCTGAGGGCACTGGCACCGCAGAGCCACGAAGGATAAGATGGGCAACAGGTCATCTGCACCACTGTCAGACAAAAGAAAGAAGAGGGCGGTTAGACTGAGTAAAAGAGGAAAACAGATGTAAATAAATAGAGCAGAAGGGAAAAATAGAGAGTGAAATTTACAGAGTATGATGGCATGTGCTCCCCAGGGGACTGAGTGGAAACTAAATCAAATGTAGCTCTTAATGGGATGCGTGTTCAGGGATGGAAGTGATAAAGCTTTTTTTTCTCTCCCTTAGATCTGTTGGGAGGACAAATTGCAGCCTGGGAGATGACCACAGCCTGATAGCATTCTCCCTATGTGCAGACAGTGACCATTTGTTTATCAGAACTCACACGCAGATCTAACTGTTTGCTTGCTAGTTTGCGTGAGAAAGTAGGTTGCTGGCCCTCAACTGACCCAGCCACAAGCAACTGGATACTCTCATTCTGCGGGTTCTGGAAAGTGTGGACAGGCTCATGTAACCACTGAGAGTTGGACCTCACTTACACACACAGTCGCACACCTGAACTATAATCTTCTGAGTTCGTTATCTTAAACATAAACATGGCTCCTCTCACACGAAAACTGGTGTCTTTGCATTCCAAGGATGCAATGCACTCTTCCCACATGCATAAATACTTTAAATTAGGCTCCATTATGGGTTTATGCATTCCAATTTAACGGAGGATCAAAACGGTCAAAAAACAGCAGAAATGGTCTTAGGGGAAAAGGCTCCTTAATTAAACAGGATACAGAGGAAAAGTGATGACCAGTTTAGCTGCACAATAGGAGAGAGAAAAGAAAGGGATGTGGACAAAAACACACAAGAGAAAAAAATGAGCTCCCAGTTGGTCAAGGACAAAGCACTGAGAAAAGCTGCTGCTCAATGAATAAAAGAGGGCAGCGAGTACAATAATGTTTGTGTGTGTGAGAGATTGTAAAATAGAAACTTAAGTGTTACAATGTGGCAACAAATAAAGGAAAACATAGAGAAATAAATATCCAATGTAAATATAAAACAGTCAATCATGTTGAAATATGATGAGCTTGTCCTTCAGCAGTATATCCTGTTTAGTTATAAATCCACCTCCAAAATCTAGGTCAGGCCTTGAACAAAAACACTTTTTATGAGTCAGAGTGACATGCAGAAAGGCAACCTGTATTTAGATGGACTAATAGAAAACAGTCACATATGGCCCTGTACAGAGCCACAATCAGGACAGAAAATGTGAATACTTGCAGATTGGACAGAGGAAAGTACAGAGTCCAAATTTACCCTCTTCGAAGAGCTTAGAATGAAATTTAGAGGATAAATTTTGAGTTCACGTCTGAATGAAAGTTTTATCGAATTAAAGCTGCCAGTGGCCACTGGCTATAATATGACATTGTAAAGTTAAAATGGATCTGCGATGAGCTAGTAGTGCCACAGTTTGATGCTCGGTTTGACTCTTTTTTTTTTTTTTTTTTTTAAATTCTGGCCAAATTATAGTGATTTTCACCAAAAATGATTACAGATTATATCCTGAGATGACAGACACAATTGCATTCTTGGTCTCTAAAATATAAACAACAAAAAATAAAAGATCAATTCAGGTCCCTTATGTGGTTTGGCCATGTTTGATTAATGTTTCCAGGTAACAAAACAAATTCGACACCTCATGATTCAATTTTCATTTCTGGAACTATATTTTGTTAACAAGTTGTACATTTTAGCGTACTGAGAGACACAAAAATCCTTCAATGTCACTACATTTCTGGACAAATAAGCTTTGAGAAGTGCAGTTCCCGGTCAACTCTTCAACCTCGCCATCCCTGATAACCTTCACACATACTCCAATACAAGGAGACAGATATGGAACAGGAGACATAGCCTCAGCAATTCTCAAAAAACATTAGTGGATCCAACAAAAGAGAAAAAGGGACGAGGACAGGAACAATATAGAAAAAAAGACAAGTTATAAGATAATTCTTTGGAAAAGGAACAAGACCTTGTGCATGATTTTTTTTTCTTTGTTCATATATACGTACATAAAAACCCATTAATCGTTGGTGACATATCCCATGGGTATCATGTGAGCTTGTTTTAAGCCCTATTAAAAAGTGTCTATCGTTAAGACTGGCTCTCCAAACAACCCAGTAAGTGCTTCTTTTCTAGGACTAAGATCCCCACCCACCTCGGAAAAAAATATTTTCCCTCAGTTTGTTTACTAGCATGTTCACAGGAAGTCTCAGTCTCTGCTTGTACAACATTGATGCCAAAATATTCTCAGCCCACTGACTTACAGATGACAGTTAAGCTAGGCAGTACTGAGGTTGATTATAAGCGCATCACTGCTGTCTCTCTTGGATGTTGTTCAAGGGATAACGTGAAGCCACAATGAGAACATATACATAAAAACTTCCCCTGCATTTATTTATTTTTCAGTGTTTCATTCAAAGTTTTTCACCACAGGACAAGTTAAATTAAGGTCACAGTTCACTGTATGTTCTCCATTATGGGTGTTATGACCCAATGAGGATTTGTCTGATTCTCTGTGCATCATCACAGATTACACAGATCTCCATCTCTTTTCTTCTCTTCTCCAAGCTTGTTGTTAGGCTGTTCCAAACCCAGACAGCACAATCCACTTTTAGGCCTGGCCAGGAAGAGACACTCTATAGGGGGGGCAATAGACCTAGGACAGCCCATGCTGTGCCAGGCTTAGCCTTATAAGTGCAGTCCATTTAGCATTTACCATGAATACTCACATGGCAGCTGTTTTGGGTGTAGAGTCCACTTCATGAAGACACCTGTAATCCTCAGCACAGGCACAGATTACACGTAATGTCCTAACTGTAGCAAAACATAGCAAAAGCAATATATCATTTATACATATACATAACTACATATAAATATACACAAATATGCAGATATATATACATATACATAACACACACACACACACACACACACACACACACACACACACACACGCACATATATATATATATTCAATTCAATTCAATTTTATTTATATAGCGCCAAATCATAACAGAGGTTCTCCCGGAGCAATTTTCATGCAGAGCAGGTCAAGACCATACACATTATAGTTATATATACAGAGACTCAACAGTCCCCCATGAGCAAGCACTTGTCGACAGCGGCAAGGAAAAACTCCCTTTTTACAGGTAGAAACCTTGAACAGAACCCGGCTCATGGAGGGCAGCCGTCTGCCCCTACCGGCTGGGTTGAGAGAGAAGGGGGGGGTAGCATAGTAGATGTTGAAGTAGAATTATAATAATAGGGTGAGTAATAGTACTAATAAAACTAAATATAATAATAGATGATAATCATAATATTTGAGCAGTGGGTGTTGAGTAGGATCACTAGGTGGTTTGCAGTCATAGATCCAGACATTCTAGCACCAGGGGCAGAAATACCTGCAGAAAGCAACAGGAAGTAAGAGAAGAGAGACGAGAAAGCCCAAAACTACGGGATAGAGAAGAAGTCAAGTTAGTAACGAGAATTGATGCCATATAAATGCGTGCAGATGGAGAGGAGGAGGAGGAGAGAGGAACTCGGTGCATAATGGGAAGTCACCCGGCAGTCTAAGCCTATAGCAGCATAACTAGGGGATGGTTCAAGACAAGCCCGTGCCAGCCCCAACTGTAGGCTTTATCAAAAGGAAGCTTTTAAGCCTACTCATAAATGTGGAGAGGGTGTCTGTCTCCCGGGCCCAAACTGGAAGATGGTTCAGTAGAGGAACCTGATAACTGAAGGCTCTGCCTACTATTCTACTTTTGGAGGCTCTAGGAACCACAAGCAAGCCTGAGTTCTGGGAGCGCAGTGTTGTAATGGGGTAGTAAGGTACTATGAGCTCTTTCAGATATGATGATGCCTGACCATTAAGGGCTTTATAGGTGAGGAGGAGGATTTTAAATTCTATTCTGAATTGTACAGGGAGCCAATGCAGAGAAGCTAACAGGAAAAATGTGATCTATTTTCCTAGTTCCTGTCAGTACTCGCACTGCAGCATTCTGGATCAGCTGAAGAGTATTTAAAGATTTGTTGGGACTGCCTGATAATAAAGAATTACAATAATCCAACCTAGAGTTAATAAAACCATGGACTAGTTTTTCTGCATCTTTTAGAGAAAGAATGTGCCTGATTTTTTTCAATGTTATGTAGGTGAAAAAAGGCAGTCCTTGAAGTTTGTTTTATGTGAGAGTTAAAGGACATATCCTGATCAAAGAGAACTCAGAGTTTCCTAACAGTGGTGCTGGAGGCAAGGGCAAAGCCATCCAGGGTAACTTTATCATTAGATAAGCTGTTTCTGAGGTGTTGGGGGCAGAGCACAATAACTTCAAGTTTTGCCTGAGTTTCACAGCTGAAAGTTGCTGGTCATCCAGGTCTTTATATCCTTAAGGCATGCTTGAAGATTAGCTAACTGATTGGTTTCACCAGGCTTCATTTATATATACAATTGGGTATCATCAGCATAGCAATTGAAGTTTATGGAGTGTTTCCTAATAATATTGCCTAAAGGAAGCATATATAAGGTGAACAGAACTGGTCCAAGTACAGAACCTTGTTGAACTCCGTGACTAACTTTTGAGTATATGGGGGATTTATCGTTAATGTGCACAAACTGAAATCAATCTCATAAATAGAACCTAAACCAGCTTACAGCGGTTCCTTTAATGCCAATTAAATGTTCCAGTCTCTGTAATAGGATATGATGGTCAATGGTAACACAAATGCAGCACTAAGGTCTAACAAGACAAGTACAGAGACAAGTCCTTTGTCCAATGAGTAAGAAGATCATTTGTAACTTTCACCAGAGCTGTCTCTGTGCTATGCTGCACTCTAAATCCTGACTGAAAATCCTCAAATAAACTATTATAATGTAAAAAGTCACACAACTGATCAGCAACAGCTTTCTCAATGATCTTAGAGAGAAAGGGAAGGCTAAATATGGGTCTATAGTTGGCCTAAACATATGGATCAAGAGTAGGCTTTTTAAGAAGAGTTTAATTACAGCTGTGAAATTTTGTCATAATAAGCATATGAATTCTTGAGTTATGGCCAAAAAACTGTTTTGTGAGGTGACAGTGACCTTTAACTTTGACCTCCAGAGTTTAATCAGGTCATCCTTAAGTCCAAATGAACATTTGTGCCAAATTAAAAAAAAATAATAATAAAATAAAAATAAATAAATAAATAAATAAGATAAAATAAAAAATCGCCTCGAGGCCCTCCTGACATGTTCATGAGAATCGGAAGGACAGACGGACAACCCAAAAACAGAATGCCTCCGGCCACAGATGTGACTGGCATGGAGACATAAAAATATACTGCAAATAAAATGTTGTACAACATAGTGAGTTGTCTACAGAAAATGATTTTAACATTGTAAGTGCTATTCAGTACTTCAAGTAGTATTTCTAATTTCAGGCCTGTTTGGGGCACACATGCCACTTCCCTACCCTACTTCAAAAATAATTACAGCCTCAAATATCTGTTTGCTTGGTTCTCCAATAATTAAAGTTCCTTTTCAAGAGACACATAAGCATTTCATTATTGAACTTTTTCAGCTCTGCACATATTCTTCGGGTATAATGGAAGCACAGAAAAAATTTTGGCTAACTTGACTGTCGAAATAATCCCACTTTTAGTTTACAGGTGTATAATGTCTCCTGATAGCTGGCAATACGATACAAAAATGTAAGATTTAAAACCCTTTTAATACATTCAAAGTGTTTGTGAGAAAACTCCTTCACGTTTAATTAATACTCTCTAAGAGAAGCTATCTGTCCTAAAAGTCAGTAGAAAAAAAAAAAAACAACAAAAAAAACAACAGTCTGACTCACCAATACACTCCAACTTTTTCTGTGGACAACAGTCTTTAACGAGAAGCTTAAGTTCCTGAACAGCAGACTCGTAGGGGTAGGAACCTGGCAGTGTGCCCGGCTCTTGAGGGAACAGTTTCAAGGGAACACCGACATCGCCAGGTGAGGCATCCAGGTACAGTTTCATACTCATTTCAAAGGCCTGCTCTCTTTCTTTGTTGACCTTCCTAAGAAAAATAACAAAAGGTAACATTTTTTCGGCTCCTGAATAGAAGCACAATAGAAATAATGTCAACTACTGTGTTAGGTTGTCCCGGGGGCAGTTAAAAAGAAGCAGTTACTAATATGTCAAAGAGAAGACATATGCTTGCCTATACCCTCACCAGACCAACAGTAGACCTAGCAGTGACATGGACCACAGGTCACGAAAACTGAAACCTTTAGTAACTTGCTCTAAATCTAATCAAAAGATCAACTTGGTACCAATTCAAGTTGAGGACTGCCTGAAGAAAAATGTAACACTATAAACATGTCTACTCTGCCTTATCAATATTGCTTAAAATATATCTCTGGCCTGAAGAAAGAAAGAAAAGATAAATGTTTTATTTTCATTTATACGCTAGACTTCTTAAGCCTGTAAGAGTTCACAGTTAATTGCAGCCCACAACAAAAAGTATAATTAAATTGAGTCTTTGTATCATGGCACTGGAGTGAAATTCAGTCAGTCTCTGTCATTTCTCCCTGATGTAACTTGTTGTGGCATCATCTTGATTTGAGAGGGGCAATTGGTCAACTGTGAAAGAACAAAACCAGCTAACAAATTACCTCATAGTTCCTGACATCAGTAACACTTTCTCAAACCAAGACGTTCTCTTTGAGTGTAGGAAATACAGAAAATAGCAGGACACATTTACAAATGATATTGAAATATTTCTCATGATAATGGGAGAGGCTGACATACAGCATGTGGCAGTAGCACTGCCACATGCTGGTCAATTAGAGAACGTGACTCACACTGTATTTCTAGGAAACAGTTCATGCCAAACCTTAATATTTGCTTTAATTGCAGTAAAATAATAAACACTGACAATACTGTCAGAAATGCCTGAATCATGTGACATTGTCTTGTTCCACCCTGAATATGTTAGTGCTGTCACTTTTACTACAAGACTAGGTCAATAATTAGTATATGGCTAGACCGCTATATACTAATATGCTGCCTCACATATACAGTATTTTAATACAGCCAAATTCTCAAGCTGTTCTCATTTACATGTTTTTCTGTTTCTCTTGTCAGACAATGGAACAAGCCTGAAATAGTGACTGAAACGTGGCCTATTAAGACTACATGTTAACCAGCAATCACTTCCAAGGCATTTCCAAACTGCAGCTCTGCACTTCTAAGATCCTGATTTTGAAACCATGATATCATCTGACAAAATCACCACAAACGTAAGTTAAAGACAATAGCTGTGTTGTGCTTTTGGCGATATTTACATGTAAAATGATCACTCAGAGAGAAATTTAGAAGCTCATTCACATCTGTGCAGTCAGTTGAATGAGACAGAGGTGTGCCCGTGTGGGGAAACCCGCCCTTGTGCTCCCGGGGCAATACTGGTGACTCTCTTCTACAGAAAGTTGCTAAGGTTTTACCAGAAAATCACTAGATTTGACGTTAGGTGCTTTTGTGAAGAAAATTCACTAAAAAGGGGTGTGAAAAGTCAGTAAAACTAGCAATAAAGGCGCTAAATTGGCAACACTGCCTGTAATGGCCTCCCTGATGACACAATAAAAACTGTTAGTGCCAATTCTTTTTGAAAGACCAATAGCCAGTGGGGAAACTCCACCACCCAGCCAGCCGGCCTGTAGTGTAATGTCCGTACTCAGTCACCCGACATTCGACTGACCAATGGTGCAACTTTATCATGCAGTCAGTCAGTCACAGACATTCATGTTTATAGGGCTGACCACGCTGTTGCGGTCAAGCCAAAAAGTGGGAAGTTCAAACTAAAGACGATTAACTGACAATTTGAATTTATTTGAACACAATCCACATAGCCTGATCAACTGAACTTTCTTGCATTTATACATTGGTTCGATTGTATTTCAGAATTTATAGAGCAAAAATTTTGAGTAAAACATTTTTCAACAAATCCATCATTTGATTTTGTTCATACTGCAGTGTCTGAAATTAAAAAGGACCATTGTGGGGGCCTTGCATGTCTCAGCCCATTGGATACAGTTTGTGAATACTTCATTTACACGAACAAATGTAATACTATTGAGAACAGTGTTCTAAAGCATACCATTCATTGAGATTGATTTCCTACATAGCCTTAGCATTGTTTTTTTTTTGAAGATTTGTGGCTTTTTTTCCTCTGATAGGGATAACAGTACAGAGTAACCAAAAAAGAGAGAGAGAGAGGATCATGACATGCCACATTCCCATTTAACAATTTAACTACCAACACATCCCTGAGATCATAAGTTTGCTGCCAAACACCAACTCTTTAAAGAACTACAGTTAGGTACATAAGGAATTGGACAGTGACACAATTTTCGTAATTTTGTCTATGTACACCACCACAATGGATTTGAAACGTAGTGATCAAGATGTAATTGAAGTGTAGATTTTCAGCTTTAATTTAAGGGATTTAACAAAATATTGCATTAACCGTTTAGGAATTACAACCATTTATATAGTCCCTCATTTTCATAGGCTCAAAAGTAATTGGACAAATAACCAAAAATATAATTCTGAAATCCATGGACATCACTATGCTGAGTTTCTCCCCTTGAGGTGCTTTTCATCGCCTTTATTGCAGCCACCTTGAGTTGCAGCAGTTGTCTGTAGGTCTTTCTGCCTTCACTTTTGTCTTCAGTAAGTGAAACGCATGCTCAATAGGGTTGAGGTCAGGCTACTGACTTGGCCATTGAAGAATATTCCATTTCTTTGCCTTGAGAAGCTCTTATTTTGCTTTTGCAGTGTGTTTTGGGTCATTATCCATCTGTAATGTGAAGCAACATCCTATCAGTTTTGCAGGATTTGGCTGAATCTGAGCAGATAGTATAGCCCTATACACTTCAGAATTAATTCTGCTACTTCTATCAGCAGCCACATCATCAATAAACCCAGTTCCATTGACAACCATACATGCCAATGCTATATTACTGCCTGCACCATGTTTGACAGATGATGTGGTTTGCTTTGGATCATGAGCTGTTCCTCTCTCCATACTCCCATCATTCTGGTACAAGTTAATCTTGGTTTCATCTTTCCAAAGAATCTTGTTCCAGAATTTGCGGACTTTTTTTTAGATGTTTTCTGGCAAAGTCTAATCTGGCATTTCTGTTCGAGTGTTACCAGTGGTTTGCACCTTCTGGTTAACCCTCTGTATTTACATTCATGAAGGCACCTTTTGACTGTAGACTTTGACAGTGATAGGCCTACCTCCTTGAGTTTTCTTGACCTGACTAGATCTTGTGAAGGGGTTTTTCTTCACCAAGGAAAGAATTCTGCGATTATCCACTTTAGTTTTCTTCTGTGGTCTTCCAGGCCTTCTGTTTTTGCTGAGCTCGACAGTGCATTCCTTCTTTTTAAGAACGTACCAACTTGGTGATTTGGCCACCTCTAAAGTTTCTGCTATCTGTCTGATAGGTTTGTTTAGTTTTTTCAGCCTAATGATGGCCTCCTTCATTTGCATTCACACCTCTTTGGACCGCATATTGAGAGTTCCCATGAACAGCTACCAAATGCAAATTCAACACTTGGAATCAACTCCAGACCTTTTATCTGTTAAATTTGTCATGAAATAACAGGACAACAGGTCACGTCTGGCCATGAAACTGATCAGTCAATTATCCAATTACTTTTGAGCCTCTGAAAATGGAGGGACTATGCATAAAAATGGCTGTTATTCCTAAACGGTTAGTGCGAATCCATTGCGGTGGTGTACAGAGGCAAAATTTTCAAAAATTGTCACTGTCCATATACTTACATACCTAACTGTACTTAATTGTCACACCACTGGTATCGTTTTCAGGAATATTATTTTTGTGAATTTTTGTTTTACAGATCTGATTTTACAACAACATTGCTTGTGAAGTGCTTATTGTGTTATGTAAGCCCATACTACAGGCAAACTCTCAGTCTAACTCATTTGCAAAAGCAGTAAGAAACACTGCCCTTTTAAGATAACATTTTAAGTCATGAAGACATGTTTTAAGAAACAAGGATTTGGGCTGCACTACCTGAAAAGAGACACCAGAGCGCTCCACAGAGGCGTGAAGAAGGCTTCCTCTATGCTGGCAAGGCACAGGTCTTTAGAGCTGGCTTTGTTTAGACACTCAAAGGACAGCAAACACAATGACAGAAGCTGATCTGAAATATAAAAAACACACCAATCATTTAATATTCAACAGCTTTTACTTTGACTGTTATTGTATAATTCAGCCTTAAAGCATTTTCAATAGCAACAGGAAACTGCTGCTGTTGACAATAAACATAGTAATACACTTTCTACGCATCCTAACACACACACATTTCCATCCTCTATGATCATGCTCACCAATTGCAATATGAATGTCTTTGACAATGGCCTTCAGATGTTCCTTCAGTGCTTTCATCTCCAGCTCCTGTATATGGCCCTCATTTAGCACCGAGGTTTCACAGGTATGCTCTGAATCTGAGCCAGTGTCATCTGTGCTGCTGGCTGGTGGGGCCCAGTCCAGCTGGGTCAGAAACTGCTCGAGATCTTCAAACGAGTTCTCCCTGTCCACTGTCACCTGTATATGAGGCTCCTCCCCTTCTTCATCGTCATAGTAGGTGTGGAGGTCATGAGAGATCGAGTGGGGGAGGGAGCTGAAGTCGGTGCTGAAGCTCTGGCTGCCAATGCTACTGCTCACAGCACTGGTAGGCTTCCTCTGGGTCTCTGTATGACCCATAAGATATTCACATAAACAAATGAATCAATGCTAATGTATCACCCATTACTGTTACACTGATTCTTTACAAAACAAAACCAACATT
>NC_053407.1:2639356-2736856 GCF_016859285.1 Xiphias gladius | reverse complement strand
ATGGCAGCTAAAAGTTGCTATATGCGTCAAAGACTTGAGTAGATATAGGATCCTCTTTAGCTTTTAAATATACGTTTCCTATGAGATTGATGTTTGCTATTTGTCGATTTGGAAACCAGGGGTTAATGTTATCAGTTAGGACAAATAAAGTATGTAAGATATTGAACATGGAAGCAAAATGATACAAGTAAAGCTAACCTTCACCAGTCAAGGAAAAAAAAATGGAGACTTCCACAACACAGTCAAAACAGTACTAACGCTGACAAAAGAAGGATACAGCATCCTGTCTGGCCTTGGCTATGATGAGGTTCTCCATCATCTGCCGCTGGAGTGAGAGCTTCTGCATTACAAAAGAGGAAGGGAAATCACTTTAATAACATGCATTCATGCAATCAAATACAGTATTACCAAGGAATATCAAGAATTTCAGCAAGATTGGAAATTAACTTATGGCTGGTTTTTAAATATTACCAAGGGAAACAAGAAGTCAGGCACGCAGGACCAATATACCACGTGCATTTAAAAAAAATTAAGTTTGAAATGTCAATTCATTATGTCATGGCCCATCCCAACTCCAATCTAAAACCTTCGGTATCTATAAACAAAGTGCGTAAATTAAGCTTTATCTTAAATTAGGGAAAAAGAACCACCACCATGTTACAGTCTGATATACAAAAAGGACAGGTACAACACACAGGCTAGAAGTCAAAATTATACTGTCTACCATTACAACAAAGCCCTAAAGACTAGATGACGTCTATAATGATATCTGCAGCGTTTCCAAACTTCCAGACAGGACTGCTGTTATACAGTTACGTGTTATGTGTGAGCCGACACATAATTTAGTACTGTTCTCTCCTTGCTGATTGTGGAGCCAAAAAACTCTCTAAAGTCTATAAATTTGGTATTGTTCTTTTAAGTAAAAAAAAAAAATGCAATAAATGCTAGGTAACACAGCTCTTGACATTTATGAATGTTTGTGTGGCGTTAACCCTCCCTACCGTAAATTAGCTTGCTGATATGACTTTACCTTTACAAACGCCTTTAGTTTTCTCCAGTAAGCACGAAGCTCCACTTGACGCCAAAACATTTTCCGCATCTGAATGATAAGTTAACATTTTTTTTAAATGTCCAACACAACTCATAATGGATATCGGGGGAAAATTAGTTAGCTTAATAACGATGGCAATTTAGAAAGGGTCTAACTAAGCTACAGGTTAAATGCTATGATATCTCGTTTACCATCATTTTCCTGTCTGGAGATAGGGACCTTTTTCACCAAAGAGACGAATACGACGAGCAGAGAAAGTTTTGCTTTGTAGCTGTGACGTTATCTATTCCTAAATAACCCATGCGGTCAAGAGATCTCTACACAACCCAATTCCCTATGTCGCAGGTATTCATTTTTAATAAAGTTGTCAGATGCGTTGACCGGAAGTACCACAAATAATACAAAATAAAACACCACACAATGTCGCATAAAAATAGTTAGACCACTTATGAAAAAAAAGTGCATCGGTCATCATTTCTGTTCAGGCCGGTTGCAGGGCTTCCTAAAGTCAAGAATTATTTTGCTGATAAGAGCGTAATCATGGTTTTCAATCCCTTTTTTATTGACTCATTACAGAGTTTCCACTACGATTGCTCAGTTCCCTCACTAACTTGTACATCTAATTTAAGGTATTAGAATTGACTGTTAAGTGAGCTTTTCTTCTGAACTAATGAAGTAGCACACTGCTGAAGGAGTTTAGTGTGTTTGTGGAAAACAATGAAGTCGTTTTGAAGTGACAGTGGTTGTTATGAACACTTTATTTATGTTAAGAAGTGTGTCTGATCACTTAACTGTAGAACATGGTCTAATCACGGATGCTTAACCAATTACAAAACTTTTAGTTTCACTGTTGAACTCATTAAACTTGTTCATTTTAAAGTATTATTATAATACGCATTAGTCCAACAAAGGTCCAGAGAGTTCAGACAAATTGACTTATTATATTTAGACACTATATTGAAAGAAAATAATAATATTTTAAAGATATATTTTTCTCTTAAGGATTTAAAGTTTTATAATGTACTTGCATATTTGCGGTGCTCGTAAATATTTGATAATGTACATGTGTTGCCTCGCTACAACTTGAAAATACATGAAGTGCTACTACAGCACACCAGCCTTCATGCTGGCTACTACTGATTTCTACTGTGCAGGGTTCTGTACATGCATACTATACCTGTGTCCTAAATCAGGGGCAGGTTTCTGCACAAACCTTTGGAACATGTCCTTTTTTGGACTGAACCTGAAGGCTACACTAAGAGTGCATCCCAAGTATCTTATTTCATATCCCCTTGCTGCTCCATCCTTGTGAAACTCCGGTCATTCATTTCTATTATTTCTATTCAGAAGAGAGAGGGGACCAAAGAATATCAAAGAACTCCTAGCTTGTACCTCTTTCCAAAGTGATAATTTAACATCACAGAGACCAAAACTAATACTGAATTCATGTGTTCTCATCCATAAACAAGACTAAGAGGCTACAGCCATCCTAGCAGCTCTGTGAGGCTGTAATGAGGCACAGCAGTGTTTAGAGCTAAATTTACAGTACAGCTGAGGCCATTGTGCACAGTGTTTTTGTCATCTTATTAGTGACGCATTTTATGCACTTGTTAAACTGCATATTTAACCTAAATGACTAATGTCTTTCTACAGTGGCTTCAAAAAATATACAGACCCCTCACCTGTTGCACACTTTATTGTGTTGTAGATTTTATCTTAACTAGATAAAATTGCCCATCAATCTACATTCAATGATCCATAATGATAAAGTGAAAATTGTTTTTAGAATTTTCACAAATTTATTAAAAATTTAAAACTAAGCTACATAAGTGCTCAGAGTTTTAACAGCTATTTTTAATTCAGTAACATCAATGAAATAAGGACCAATGAAGTTACTTTTCAGTGTCTGTTTGGTTTCAGTTTCTGTCTCTTTTATGCTCAGTCTTTCTTTGTCTCACTGTTCTCTTCCCTAATATTCACTAGGTACAGTCAACATTAGAAAAAAGTAACTGAACCCTTTGGAATCATCTGCGTTTAAGTATAAATTTGTCTTACAATACTATGGCTACTCTCCCTAGAAGTGGGCGCCCAGCTAAGATAACTCCAAAAGCACAACACAGAATGCTCAGTGAGGTAAAAAAAAAAAAAAAAAAAAGAGTAACAGTTAAAGGATTAAAGGAATCATTGAAGCTGGTTAACTTCTCTGTTCATCAAGGTGCAAGGTGCATGGTCGCGTGGAGCAGAGGAAACTGCTGCTCTCCAGAAGAAACACATCACAGCTTGCCTTAAGTTTGCCTAATAGCACCCTGACAAGCCACAATGCTACTAGGGAAATGTTTATAAACTATTGAAACTAAGGTTGAATAGTTTTGGAAGAATATGCGGCACTATGTATGGTGTAAAAGGGGCACTGCAAAACAACATGGAATCATCACACCAACGGTGAATTATGGTGGTTGCTGCCTCTGGGCATGGACAGCTCACCTTCATCAAGGGGAAAATGAATTCCCAAGTTTATCAAGGTATCTTTCAGGTGTAGAGTGGACACCCCTGCTTTTTCTGAATTCTACTAAGAGATAAATGGTTTTAAATAAAACTTTTCAGACATTCTCAGGTATTTCCAAATGCCCTTCTCACCTCCCACGATAAAAATACCAGAATTAATATTCACCAGACATGGAACCACCTTCTTCCAATCCAAAAAGGCAGATGTTTTGATGATGATAAACAAGGGACATGAACTCTCTGTACGAGCTTATGGGGGCATCTTGGCTATGATTCTCAAGGAAAGGGACAATACCAGATAAAGTATTCACAGAACAGAGACTAATATTTTACTCAACAAACTGAAATATACAGCTAGGTCCATAAGTCTTTGGACAGTGACACAATTTTCGTAATTTTTGCCTCTGTACACCACCACAATGTATGGAGGTTGAAACACCACATTGCTAGATGGTACACATGGGTCAAAGTGAGCAACACAGGGGTGAGTGCAACCAGGCTAGATAGGTTCTACATTTCACAGTCACTTATGTCCAGTCTAGTATGTAGCTCCATTACTCCAGTTGGTGTCACTCATAACCATTTCATCAGTGCAGATTTGATCATCTCTCCTGGACAAAAACTCAGATGATATTGGCCTTTCAACAAAAAGTTGCTGCAAAATAGCGTTTTCAGTCAGAGTTTCTTGTCAGAGTAATAAGAGCCCCTGCCTTATACCTGCCAGTGGAAGGAGGAGGACAGGAAGAATGATGACATCCTTTCCCATATACAATCCACCGCTTGTAGTCAGCTGACGCCTGCCAGGATGCTGCAACAGTATACCAACATCAGACCCAGGCTGTTAAATTGGATTATCGAGGTATGTGTGTCACTTCCAGAGTACTTGAAGACCTTAATGATGGAGAATTGTGCACAGGCCAGTTGGAGGAGGATGTGGAATACAGTTTTCCAAAACTGGCTCTCTCTCTCTCTCAATGTGGGGGAGCGGCAGGAGGGGAAGGGCCGCCTCCTTTCTTTCAAGACCCCACAGCTTGGTGAGTTTGAGGATTTAGAAAAAAAGGCAACTTATATCCTGTGTCTGAAGGTGAGACACTTTCAGTCTTCATAGGCCATGAAAGTGTCAAGGTGGACTGAGTTTTTTAGACCAGGCTCTTCCCTAAATGGCTGCTGGCAGTCCCTGAACTAGCTACCATTGAAAAACGGTCAGATGACTTCCAGTGGAGGATTTCAAATATCAATTTTATTCATCTATTTTATTCAGAACTCTTGGTCATGTGCTCATTTTTAATACTTAATTTATTCAGTTACTTATAGACATTCAGCTATAATAAATATCCTCATTTATCACCAAGTTGTAGTCTTGTGTATTCCTCTAAATCAGAGACAGATCCCTGAAATGAGAGCTTACTAATCCTAATTAAAAGACTGAGTAATTTGGTTTATTTGTTTTCCTACAATCGAAGAACATGCCCCAATTTTCATGAGAGCTAGTTTAATCTCAAAGTATAGTAGTTCCACTACACAATATCAGGGTGGTTGTCTGCCAGTTGAACCTCAGTAGAATTTGGATGATGCAGCAGGACAATGACCCAAAACACAAAAGTAAATCTACCACGGAATGACTTAAAACAAAGAAAATTGGCCTTGTGGAGTGGTTTAGTCAGAGCCCAGACCTTAACCCAATAGATAAGCCTTAGCTTGACCTCAAGAGACCTGTTCCCACCAAACATCCTAAGAATATGCCTGACATGAAGCAGTTTTCTAAGGACATATGGTCCAAAATTCCTCCTACTCTGTGGTCTGATTCATAGCTATAGGGAGCGCTTGTTTGAGGTTACTTCTGCCAAAGGAGGTTTGTCCAGTTATTATATCCAAGGTTTCACTTACTTCTTTCCACCTGCACTATGTGTTAAATAAAGCCACAAAAATGATAATTGTTTGTGTGTCATTAGTTTAAGCATTGTGTTTGTTTATACTTAGATGAAGTTCAGGTCATGTTTTATGACCATTCCATGCAGAAAACCAGGTAACTGCAAAGGATTCACATATTTTTTCTGGTCCCTGTGGGAAATACGCAAATAAGTTTATTTGCAGTGTGCAAAATAAATAAGATCTCTTACCTCTTATTTAGAACCCATAAAAAACTTAAAAAGATGTTTTTACATTTCAAGAATTAAGTTGATTATGTTCTATTTATCTACAATGTAATTTGACTCATTTATCTACACTATTTATACAGCACAATTGGTTGGCAGTTTATTAGGTATACCTGTCTGAAACTAATGCAGTCTAATACAGCAGTCCTTCAATAAATCCTACATTCATGACAGGTCTAATGTTAAGTTTGTGTTGAAACTGTTTTAGAGAGGTGCTGATTCAACTTTATGGTCATTTTGGAGGTTGCAGTTTGTGGTCCTGTTGGATTGTTTTGTGTTATATGGACAGCCCCCCCCCCCCAATTTTACGCCACTCTAAGACATTAAGTAAAATAACGCAGGCAAACGTAAAACGGGAATATTTAAATTTTAATCCAATCAAAGAGGACATTGTGTAAGGAGGGGGATCGACAGCAGCCAGGTGCACCCGCCAAGATGTTCAACTTGCAGGGCATTTCAAAACCTACACTGTGTCTGCTTCACATCAGTACATCTGTTTTTGAACTCTGTCAGTAGCATCGTGCAGGGAAATGGCTCAGGTGTGCAACAATGACACGTTAGTGCTGTTTAACAGAAGAAGCATTGTGCAGCATGATATTTAGGATTATAGCAGATTTATGCGCATTTACAGACCAGCTTCCCTGCTGTCAAAAGCAAAGTTTGCCATTACACACAAGACAAGTGTGTGGTTTCACTGATGTCTCCACATGCCAGTTATTCTGAAATTATAGCTGGCAGAATGTAAACCTAATTTTAACCACACATTTAACAAGATTTTGACTGAAATCTGTGTGATATGAAATCAACAATAGCCTTACATTAAATATCTGAAATGACGTAAAAAGCGTGAGTTAATGTTTTAGCCTTGTGGTAACATAATTCATGTGTCTGCAAACTGCTGGCGTTGATGTCATATAGTTTGAAGACATTGTAATTTACTTATCCATGCTCAATTGAAGGCTTGAACAGAACCCAAAACTAACTCTACACCTCTCTCATGTTCAACTGAGTTTCTGGAATCCTATGCAGCAAAGTGTTGCCTATCAAATTTATGATGTTGCAGCTAGAAGCCAGTGACACCCCACAAATGAGGGCAGCAAGTGGTCAAGAGGAGCGCCTTCCCTTGGTCGCCTGCAAGCAACTTCACAGTCTTTGCAGCAGCTGGAGGTGTGCGACCTTAGCATGCACAGAGCTCCATATACTCAAAAAATAAAGTAAAGGATTAGGCTATTGATAATTATTGCTCATTACGTGTTCTTTCTTTCTTTATGGGTTTCTTTTTGCACATATTCCTACATTCCTCACTCCCACACACAAAAGCACATGCACTCAATTACCAAGGATGTCTTCTGGTAGGCCTGACTAGGTGTGAGCCTTGCAAGACGAGCTTCAAAATTGGCTTTCAACTTCTGGTTCAAACGTGACGCTTGTTCAATCGGAGTCAGCTCCCTATGTGCACACACGCACAAACACAAACAAAATACAAACAAGCAATATGTTACTTGGGGGAGTGTCAAAAGCACATAAACTAGTTACCTGTCATCATGACAGGCTTACAGTTACAACTCTTGTTTTTCAACAGAGACTGCTGTATATTTCAAATCAGCATGGATGATATTCTAATAAAAAGCGCATACAAGCACCAACAACATTTACATACAGAATGGCGATGATAAGGTTCTGCAAGTTAAATCTAATAGTTTTGATAAAAATTATCCTTAGGCATAAAGAGAACTTCACACAAAGACAGCAGTGAGAAGGAGCAAGATTTTTAATTCTTTAATTTCCAACCACAGGTCCATAATTAATATGATTAAGACATTGAGCCAAGTAAGAATCTGTTTGCTTCAGCGAAATTTCTTATATCCCTGCTGTGTTGTTCCCTTCAGAGGATATCTGGCATTGAATGGGGCAATATTTGCCCTTACTTTTTGCTTGTGTCCTGTGACTCCACTATTTGTAGTCTCTGGAAAACTTCAGGGGGTAGAAAAGGGGAGAGCTCCCCGCCACCATCTGACAACACCCTGCGGTGACCAGTCTTTGTTGGGCTTGTTGCTTTACGCCCTGTATTAAAAGGAGTACCAGATGGAGGGACAGTGACAGCAGACGAGAAGAAGAGTGAAAAAATGCTGAAATCATGTTAGCATTGATTGAACATTACGTTTATAAAAGAGATGCCTATGACAGGAGGGGATGTATTTACCAGTGTTTGCAGTAATGGCGACCGAGAGGACAGTAGTCTGATGGGGTTCTGGTTGGGCAGGTGAACAGGAGGAGGAAGCGGAGTCAGAAGCAGAGAGGTCAGGGGGCTCAGTGCTCTTCTCTATAAACGACTTTGCTCGCTCCAAACACTGCTCAGCTAGCCTCAACATCCGTTCCACCTCCACCGCCACCATCTCTCTCTCCTCTGATGCCGGGACAGAGAGAAAGAGAAGAAAGAAAAAATTATGTGAAGTGTTTTGTTCAGAAAAGGCCCTCCTGGATGTTTAATCAAATACAGGTATTCTACATAAAGGTCATCACAGGGAATTTAAGATCTTGGCCAATTTTGTGCTAATGCTGAACTACTTTATTCAAGTTGATTAGTTCAAGTCTGGTTAGAATGATTAACTACATTGGCAGGGGGTGCTGCTTCTGCTCTGTTTGTCTCCACGAGGCAAGTCTGGACTGGTCCCATCAACCAATCCACTGACAATGTTCAAACCTCAGAGGCTTTTTTCTTGGTTCATAAAAGTGTATGTACAGTAAGATATATTATATATGTATTATATATGTGTTTTTTTTGTCTTTTTCCTTTCTTTTCCTTTTTTTTTCTAATAAAACACTTTTTTTTTTCTTGCCCAATCCTGCACATTTCCTTTTGGTTCAAACACATATTTCAAAACAGTAAGTAAATTTGTTAGGGGCCAGACTGAATACAGTAACAAAATAATGGAGTGTGTCTTTGAGCAACAAGTAAAAGTCAATACCTCAATAATATTGATTTCTTTTAAAACACAGGTTACAGTGACACAGTACGCTGTCTTGTCTTTAGTCTTAAGCAGTATTCAGAAACACTTCAAGCCACTTGCAAAAAATTAATTTAATTAAACAGAAAAGACAGTGGGATAATCAAGTAAAATTAACCCAGCAGTAAGATTTTCACCAAAGTACAAAGTGATCATAATACTATATATGTCTTTGAAATTCCTTCTAATGTTGCAGTTCCTGTTGGTTAGCACTAGATGTTGGTAGAGGGCTGAGAATTCTTAATGCAGCTTTAATGTTACTGCTATGGTTATCCTCTATTGCAACATATTTTTTATTTAATTCAATATAAATATGTGCCCATGAAAGTAAAATCAAATCACCTGAGAAAAAAGGGCAACAGGCCCAAAAAAATCAATAGAATATGAAGCATATGACCCCAGCACAGGAGAATGTAAACAGTCTCTGCTTTTGAAGTTTCAATCCTTTATTACAATTTGAATTTAGTTCAAAAGATTTTTTTTTGGTGAGCTCACACAAAATAAAACAAGAAACGTTTGGACTTAACATGATGGCAATAAAGGCATGGAACAGCATGGCACCATGACACAACTAAGTTTAGATGTGAACCATAAACAAAAGTCATTTTTTTATGATTTGAGTGCACATACTAAAGAAGTAATAGAGAAAGTAATCATGAGGTTAGATATCTTAACATAAAATATCTCACTATACATCTTTAACATCAGTCATATATGCTGCTTCTCAGATCTTACTTTGTGACCCAGCTTCTTCCAAAAGTGCATGTGATATGTAGTTGATCGTCCGGAGGTATTCACAGTAAGCTTCCTGAAGAGAGAACACAAACATGTAATATCCTTTTATTATTAAAGTAAACAGTAAACAATGCAAGATACCCACAGAGATTATGATTATGATTAGCATCAATCGTTTCAGCTGTAGTTTGTGTAGAGCCAATGTCAAGTCAATATCATGTTTATTTCAGTTTATTTTCGATATTTATAAATTACTACTGAATAAGTGCTTGCCTTTATTTCAAACTTAGTCACTGCTTTAAGATCAATGACAGACTGGTGATCTGTCCAGGGTATGCTCTGCTTTTGCCCAACCAATAGTGGGATATGTTCTACCCCCCCACAACCTGGAACAGGATAAGTGGGTATGATGAATGGATAGTCATTCTTCTACTGTACTGTACGGTCCATTTAGTGTTTAAATGAAATTCCATTTGTTGATGAAGGACTCAGTCATTCTTTTTTTAAGTACAGAAACACTATCTAATCCAATTCCAGAGGTCACTATGTTGTAGTAAAAAGTAACTATATAATCAACACAACTATTTAAACAGTTAACTATTACTGCTATTTCACTATTACTAGTGGCTAATAAATATAGGTGATTTAATTTGTATTTTATATCCAGATAAACAGTTTTTAAAAATACTATACACCACAGACTCTGTATACCACATTATCTTGTGTATACCCCCCCATTTAAACCATTAGTTCCACTGACGACAACGCTGAAGTTAACTTCCGATTTCAAGCATACATTCTGCAGTTAAGGGGAAAGTTAAGGGATTCGGGAATTGGTCTGGACCTGTTTTGATGTGGTAGAGTTGTGAAAAAAGCTGTGAAATCTCTTTTTTTTTTGTTTTCTCAAACAGAATAAAGGTTTCACAAATCCAAAACTGTATTTTAAAGAGTCTTTAGCTTGTCTGGGATAATCTAGTCGAGATATGACAAGTCTCTGGGATACGTAATCTGTGCAAACCGAGGTTTTGTAAACCAAGAATACAGATTTACAGTGACATCGCCCTTTCTTACTTTCATTATCAAAATAGTTTTCGCAAATTTGCAACTAAAAATTTGATGTTAACTTAAGCGTCATCTGACCACCACACTTCAAAAAGGGTTGTTTTTGTTGGCCTATACTGAATTTATCATAAATCCTTTAAAATTTGCTTTCATTGCGTCACAGTTTGGTTTTGGCCGTATGTGCCGATATAGCAATAGTAAAATAATTTAAAATAGCATTAGCCATTGTTACTTTCTAAATTTCAAACTGAAAATGCTGATAGTTTCTGAACAAAAAATGATTTTAAAAAATCTACAGTAAACTATTTTGTGCTCACATTAAAAAATAAATAAATAAATAATACAAAAAAGTAAATGGTCTTTGTAGAGCATGGGGGGCAATGAGAGAAGATGATAGCAGTAGGGAAATTCATATATATCTAGTATAAAATGTTGTAACTGACTTCATATCTCAACAACTACAATGCATAATTATTCTATTATGAGACATACAGTACATTCACCTGTGCTAAATAGTGCTGATATTATCTTACTGTTATGATGTCTTGTTTGAGATAGCGTCTTGTGTCATCTGATTTAGCCGTCAGATATAGGCTACTAGGAAAGTTATGTTTTTATTTACTTTATTTTTACTAGTTGTACAAATCTACTTCAATAGTGAAATAGCATTATTAGAATAGTTTAAAATAAAAGTATAGTTTATTAAGATTTTTATTTGTGTAGTGTTTAAAGTGACGAATCTCTCGTGCTTTTAGAATGAGAAGTTAACTTGGGTCTAAATTTATAAGTGACATTAACTACGCGAATAATGGTTAGTCAGTTAAAAACATGTAAAATTAGCAGTGCTTCTATTTAATGACAAGTGAAATTTATAGAATAAACATTAAATGCGTTCCGCCTTTGAATGACTCTTTTCTCGGTCCAGCTAGTGTGTTTACGTTAACCATGAAAACGACGAACTGAAATGACAGGTTAGCTTACTAACCCACTAACAGCTCCCGCCCCCCTCCGTCTGTTTACATCACTACAGACTGGTTCCTGTGGTGTTAAAACTGCGTGTTGTCGTTGAGTCAAGCTGTGTAGCACACTACCTTGTGTTTGCTCCCTCCATCTAGCTGTATTGCTACTTTGGCCATTTTCATGGCATTTTGAAGGGGTTTCATAATACTGTCAGCTGTAGCCATGGTTAGTCTGGATCCTCTTCCTCTTTTCCCCTTCTCCTCTTCCTTCGTCTGTTTGCGCAGTCATGGCAGCTTGTTAACAAATTTAAAGGTGTATACTGCCTCCTACTGTACGGGAGTGGCAGTCAAGCCACTAATTCATCTAAATACTTACAATAATAAATTAATTTTTTTTAAAATTCGAAAAGTAAACACATTCACCATCTCTCTGTCACTTTATGTCTCACTAAGTAGTCATTAAAACAATTCTGTGATTGAAAAGGTTAAAAAATACTCTTTGAATACTTTGAAAAATACTATTTCTCTTTGAAATGCTTGTGAACAACTCGCATTTCTACAAGGTAGACATTACATTATACCGATTTTTCCCAATTGTTTTTGTACTGTTTTCTGATTTACTTCTTTGTTTCATCATTGTTTCTATCTCTAAGTGCATTATATTGATAAAATATTAAAGTACGAAGAATGTTTACTTTTTTCGGTTAGCTTTGGAGAACAATGTGATCATATCGGGAAGCCTGTAAGCTTCTAGCCAAATAGGCTAACTAATAATCATTAGTCAGTTCTATCCGCAGAGTTTGATGAATACTGTATGTTGGCAGTTTGGCTGTATAGGTGGTGTGTCAGTTAATATGTAACTAATCTTCGGTATTTGGGGTATTTACTTATGGCCTCCAAATTATGGTAATTTAGATCCACAATATTGCTGGGTCTGAGTGGAAATGTACATGTATCATGGATTTTTTTTTTTCTAGGGATCTCAGGAAAAGTTGCTGTGGTGCTGATAACAGTTAATATGTATCCAAATAAACTAATAAACAAATAAGCAGTGGTAAATGTTTTTGCAAAATATTCAAAAAAACTAAACATTTTTGTTAGTGGAAATGAGCATAACCTATATGGACAGATTGCTGTTGGATAAGGGCATCCAGAGGAAACAAATGCTTCTTTCCTTCACAATTTAGAATTTGTGAGGAACAACTTCAAGGAACATGGTGGCTGTATTTGAATTCAGAACTTTCCAGTTTTTCATCACCTATGGCCTAGATTTCCACCAAATGTGATTATTGAATTTAATAATCATGATAATGATTGTATTTGTATAGCAGGTTTCAATCAAGGAGCACAAAATGCTTTCCAGTGTAAGTGCAATAAAAATATATAGGATGATATAAGAAAATCATTATAAAAGTAGTAAATTTGACTGAAATAATTTGTTTTTAAGATATCCACACACAGGCAAATGGATGTGACACAGACTTCTTGCAAAGGCACGTTTCCATGGAACTACAGTACTCCAAAAGGGATGAGATGTTGTTATTCTTTCTCTTATAGCTGGAATACACAGAGTAACTGTAGAGCAATCAGATAACACAACATTTGTAATATTAATATTAGAATAATTATATTAGAATATTAATCGAATATTATTGATAATAGAATGCTGAATCTGGTTCCTATTCTGCATGAAAACACAATGATGTTCGGACTTCCTGATGACTATGTTTTTTTGAGAATGCCTAAATCATGTCCAGGAGTATTAGGCCTGAATTGTGTAAAATTTCAAGTAAGTCACTCTTGTGATGGAGATGTGATAGCCCGCATGTTGCAATTACATTATTAATTTGAGACTTACAGCAGTTGTTACATAGGCTACATCTAAAAGGGATAGACAACAAGTTGTAGGAAAATGGTAGGGTATGTCAAAAGCCTAAACTTAAAAATATTTTTTGGGCGTAGGCAGAAAAACAGTATGGCCTATACTAAAGTTAAGCCTGTGGAAAAACGATCAGAGTATTTTAACATTCTGCAGTATTACTTTTATGCTCAAGCATATTTCCTTTTTTTCTCATTGCTAACTCACTATGTGACTTTTGTCAATATACTGTTAACTAAATGTGCACTCACTAGGCCCTAATTGACTGACTGGGTGTTTTGTGACTTATTCTAAATAATGACATGTAGGGCATTAACTTTTAAACACAAGAAAGATAATTGCAGGATTGAATCACTGTCAGTAAAAAGTCATACTAGACAGTGCACAGGTCCTCTGATATGAAAAGTTAGAAACAAAAGTTACACAGTTCCTGGACCCACTGTTAATTTAAGAAATAGGATGCATGTAAATATGTCACAAATCTGTAATATTTCTCATCTTGAATAACTGAGATTCTGGCTCACACAGATCTCGTTCCCTCTGGCAATACTGACCCTGCAGAAAAATCCATAACAACAGGGTTCAGACTGGAAAAAGTTATTTGACATCATTGTCACAGAATGTACATTTTTTTTGTCACATTTCTTTGAAATGTAATGTCTGTTTACTTATTTTCTTCATTCTTTCTGTTTTGTGCTCTGACAAAAAAATGGCTAAACATGTGGTCACTGCTCTGGTGAGGACCATTCTATTGACATAAACAAGTGTCAGAGTAAAGCATACACCAGTGCATGAGTTTCTGATTGGACACAAAAAAAATGATACTGGGCGCTTTTGTGCAACAATAGGTATAGACAGCAACTCTAATTCCAATACACTTTTCAGAATTCAGTGAATAACTCCTCACGGTCGGCTAGCTGTGTATACTCTGAAAAAAAAATTCCGGTGTTCCTAAACTCTGTAAATGGGAGGCAAACAATGTGGCTAGGACCGAGCCACACAAGACTATTCCAGCCAATCAGCAACAGGGTGCAATCATGTTCATGCATAGGAGAAGCTGTGTTTGTGTGCATGTCATTTCTTTGATGATGTTATATATTATAATGTTTGTTTTGCTTCAGCTATGAGAAAGAGTATCCACATTCATGCCACATAAGAAGCTCTGGATTCTGCCACATTTCTCTTTTGGTCAACTAGCCCAGTTGTTAGTGTCGTAGCCTTGGCAATGCCCGTCCATGAATTTCGGGGGTGGAGCTTCTGAAGGAGCACTGAAGAGAGGGATGTATTTGTTTTGTTGTTGAGTTCAAATATCAACAGTCTTTCTCCAGGATCCCTTATTCCTTGTTTAAATAGAATTCTAATCCTGTCTCGCGGTCTCTCCTCCCTCTCACATCTCTCTTTCTCCTCCTTCCTCCTTTTTCTCTTTTCATTTCTCAACATGGTCTGGCGGCGACGAAGGGGTAGACAGTTCCTTCTCCTTTCCCTGGTAGTCCTTAAATTGGCGCTATCCCATTGAACATAAGAGAGGCACAGAGACAGTTTTAGTTTCTCTTCAAGTGTGCATTTGAACATGCAGTGGTAAATTACAATGTCTGCAAACTATATGACATCACCACCAGCAGTTTGCAGATACAGAGCTATTATGTTATCAGAGAGCTAAAGCATCAAGTCATGCTTTTTTATGTCAACTTAAACATTTTATTCTCATTTGACCATAATTCTTTAAAGCTATTGTTGATATCACCCAGATTTCAGTCAAAATCTTGTTAAATGTGTGGTTAAAATTAGGTTTATCAGCTATAATATCAGAATAACTGGTATGGGGAGACATCAGTGAAACCACACACGTGACTTGTGTGTAATGGCCAACTTTGCTTTTGACAGCAGGGAGGCTGGTCTTATGTAAATGCACCTAAATCTGCTATAATCCTACATATCCTTCATGCGGCACAATGCTTATTCTGTCAAACAGTACTAACGTTTCTTGTTTTGAACTACACACAGTCATTTCCCAACATACTTCAATTCAATACAATTTTATTTATATAGCTCCAAATCATAGTTATATTTACAGAGACCCAACAGTTCCCCATGAGCAAGCACTTGGCGACAGCAGCAAGGAAAAACTCCCGTTTAACAGGTAGGTACCTTGAACAGAACCCAGAATAATATTACTTATAAAACTAAATATAATAATAGATGATAATCATAATAATTGAAGCAGTGGGTGGTAACCAGGATCATGAGGGCAGTAGGTGGTTTGCAGTCACAGATCCTGACTCTCTAGCACCAGGGGCAGAAATACCTGCAGAAAGTGACAGGAAGAGAGAGGAGAGAGATGAGAAAGCTCAAAACTACGGGAGAGAGAAGAAGTCAAGTTAGTAACGAGCATCGATGCCCTATGAATGTGTGTAGATGGAGAGGAGGAGGAGGAGAGAGGAGCTTGGTGCATAATGCGAAGTCACCCAGCAGTCAAGGCCTATAGCAGCATAGCTAGGGGATGATTCAAGACATGCCTGTGCTAGCCCCAACTGTAAGCTTTATCACAAGGAAGGTTTTAAGCCTACTCTTAAATGTGGAGAGGGTGTCTGTCTTCCGGACTAAAGCTAGATGGTTCCACAGTAAAAGAACCTGATAACTGAAGGCTCTGCCTCCTAGTCTACTTTTGGAGGCTCTAGGAACCACAAGCAAGCCTGCGTTCTGGGAGCACAGTGATGTTCTTTGCAATGTTACGTAGGTGAAAGAAGGCAGTCCTTGAAGTTTATTTTATGTGAGAGTTAAAGGACATATCCTAATCAAAGAGAACTCAGAGTTTCCTAACAGTGGTGCTGGAGGCCAGGGCAAAGCCATCCAGTGTAACTTGATCATTAGATAAGATGTTTCTGGGGTGTTGGGGGCAGAGCACAATAACTTCAGTTTTGCCTGAGTTTCACAGCAGAAAGTTGCTGGTCATCCAGGTCTTTATATCCTTAAGGCAAGCTTGAAGTTTAGCTAACTGATTGGTTTCACTTTCATTGACAAATACAATTGGGTATCGTCAGCATAGTAATGTAGGTTTATGGAGTGTTTCCTATTAATATTGCCTAAAGGAAACATATATAAGGTGAATATAACTGGTCCAAGCACATAATCTTGTCGAACTCTGTGACTAACTTTAGAGTATATGGGGGATTTGTCGTTAACACGCACAAACTGAAATTAATCTGATAAACCTAAACCAGCTTAGAGCAGTTCATTTAATGCCAATTAAATGTTCCAGTCTCTGTAATAGGATTTGATGGTCAATGGTATCAAATGCAGCACTAAGATCTACAAGACAAGTACAGAGACAAGTCCTTTGAATGAGTAAGTACGTATGATCATTTGTAACTTTCACCAGTGCTGTCTCTGTGCTATGATGCACTCTAAATCCTGAATGAAAATCCTCAAATAAACTATTATTATGTAGAAAGTCACACAACTGGTTGGCAACAGCTTTCTCAAGGATAAGGTTAGATATGGAAAAGGAAGGTTAGATATGGGTCTATAGTTGGCTAAAATATATGGATCAAGAGTAGGCTTTTTAAAAGAGGTTTAATTACAGCTGTTTTAAAGGACTGCGGTACATAGCCTGTTAATAAATACAGATTGATTATATCTAGCAAAGAGATGCTAACTAAGGGTAAAACCTCCTTATGCAACCTAGTTGGGATGGGGTCTTAGAGACAGGTTGCGGGTTTAGATGAAAATATTATTGAAGTTAGTTGGTGAAGGTCGATTTGTTCAAATCTAATCAAATTTAGTTTAATACATTATCATTAATATTTTATTACCAGCTAATAGCAGTAGTCATTATTGTCTTTATCGCTTAACATTAATATTTACTTAATATTTAAATTAAAAAACACTGTAAGGAGTGTCCAGAAATTAAGGATAAGAAGCTTGCATGACAACAATCTATTGCAGTCTAAGACAATGTAATATAATGTAATTGAACAAAATCAAATCACACTGAATTTAACATAAACTAATGTGCTTTATGTAATTTTCTAACTTGTTAAATTGTTTCAAAGTAAGATAAAAGTAGTTAGGAAAGGAAAAAGGAATTTTTAAAATAGATATTGTAATACAGAATTAAGTTATTGTCCTCTGATGAGGGGGGGTGTAAATGTTTTTAAAAGTTATGAGAAACATGCAAGACAAGTGTTTTTTTAAGTGTTAATATAATAGATTTTAATTCAGTATGATAGATTAAAGGAGAGAGAACAATGAGAAGTGTGCACAATATTTGTATTTTGGATTGTCCACAATATAATACAATCAAAACTAATACCATAGAAATATATTTCATCTACTCTAATCTGATCTGATCGAGTTTAATTTGAAAGAATCTAAACTAACGTAATATGATCTAGTGTCCATAGAGGTAAACCGGAAGCTTGCACAATAATATTGGTGTACAGTCTAAATAATATAATATAATCAAATCTAATACTATTGATTTGTATAAATTCTATTCTAATATGATTTAATCTACTCTAATGTTATTTGATCTAATGCAATATGATCATGTCCAGAATTTTAAGTGTACAAGGCATGCATGAAAATAGCCATGGGCACATTTAAAGCATCTAATGCAATGTAGTAACATAATATGATATGATAATCAGTGATGTGGATTAAGATTAAATGAAAAAAAAACAAAAACAAAACAGAAAACAAATAATTTGAACTGTTCTTTAAAGCACAATATAGTATACCCCATTGCATTCGCTGTCCATGTCACACATCAGCACAAATAGAAGAATGAGGAGCATGGATGATAACAGTTGTGTGTGTTAGCCAGCACAATCTACTGTGATTCAGTTTAAAAAATATTTAAAGTATATACAGTGAATAATAAATAAGATGCCATATGCAACTTGTATGTATATGTATTCCTGGTTAATATTCTGCGACTTGGAATTTTATACGATGTGATGTGTGACCGCGTTCTACTAATAGATTAATCATGCCAAAAATAATATACTTATTATTTGGTTGGTTGTCTCTAAATTTCTGTTATGGATTAGTCAGACTGGCTACGGTGGCTGGGCTGACAATAGCCATGGTAGCTAAGGTTAGCAAGGAGAAGGAAAGGAACGGCTCATGATCAAAAGCATACCATATCATCTGTCAAACATGGTGGAGGCAGTGTTATAGCATGGGCATGTATGGCTGCCAATGGAACTGGGTCACTGCTGTTTATTGATGATGTGACTGCTGACAGAAGTAGCAGGATGAATTATGAAGTGTATAGGGCTTACTATCTTCTCAGATTCAGCCAAATGCTGCAAAACTGAACATACAGCAACCCAAGAGCTTCTCAAGCAAAGAAATTGAATATTCTTCAAAGGCCAAGTCAGTCTACTGAGTTCAACCCAATTGATTTCCACTTATTGAAGACAAAACTGAAGGTAGAAAGATCCACAAGAAAACAGCAACTGAAGGCGGCTGCAGTAAAGGTCTGGCACAGCATTTCGACGCAGGAAACTCTACATTTGGTGATTTCCATGGGTTCCAGACTTCAGTTGGTCATTAACTGCAAGGGATATTCATCCAAGTATTAAAAATAATCATAATAATCACATTTATAATTATTATGTTGGTTTGTCCAATTACTTTTGAGCCTCTGAAAATGAGGGACTATGTATAAAAATGGCTGTAATTCCTAAACGGTTAATGCGATATTTTCGTTAAGCCCCTCGAATTAAAGCCGAAAGTCTACACTTCAGTAACATCTTGATGGCTTCGTTTCAGATCCATTGTGGTGGTGTACAGAGGCAAAATTACGAAAATCGTGTCACTGTCCAAATACTTACTGAACGACGTTACCTTACTGCACATATCCCAACAACAGAATGGACAAGAGAAACGTATACATTCCTTTATGTACAATGCTATGTTGCGTTAACATTGTCAATTAAACATGAAAAATATACACTTAGGTCAGTACTTATCATAAAACTAGCCCACTGCTATCAAATGCACATATGTATCAGTGTGCCACTTTCAAGCACCTGCAGTTAGGAAACGTAGCCGGAAGAGCCGGCTCCCAAATGGCTCCTCATTTGGCATCACTTCTGGCTTTTATAATTCAGCCAAATTTAGCAATGTTTCGACCTATGATTGGTATTTGTGCCTGTATATTATTTAAATTATGTTATATTATTTTTAGTATAAAGATTAATGTAAAAACATCAAACGCTATTACATGTGTATTGAACGTTTTATTTATACTGAACGTTGTAAATTAGCATTTTGCTACAAACACCAAACAGTGTATCTAGTCCTTGTGCATAAATGTGTGTGTCAATTGTAATGCTACTATGATGTCCATATCATATCACATAAAATAATAAAAAAAATTACAAAACACAAACCATTCCAAAAAATTCACGCTCAAGACGGAACACCATATAACAAATTACAATGATCAAAACAGCAGCATCAACCCATTTTAACAGTGAAACATGATAAGATTGTCTTTAGGGCAATGTCAGCCCCCCATCCCCTTTTGACAAATTCCCCCTGCACATCACCACAACATTCAACATTTAGTCAATGCGTGGACTGCTGGTGGCCAGGCAGTGCAGTGAAAAGATCAAACTGTCATTATGTCTTTAATTAACTAACAAAGAAGAAAGACAGGAAGAAAAAAAAATCAGTTCTCAGAGACTCGGCACTCATCGTTCATGTAATTGAGCCGGCTCATAGAGCCGATTAGTTCACGACCCACGCATCACTAGAACACGAGCTGCGTACCACTAGGGAACGGTGTGTGCCGCTGAACCACTAGTGGCATACCATCAGGCACTTGTCTTCATTAAGTCAGCAAAAATGTAATTCAAAGCAACAGTAAGTAACTTTTAATGTAGCTAATATTGCCATGAAGACTCAATACTTACATTATTTTTAATGGACTGCGAGTGGCGCTATATCCCATTTTCTGCTGTGTTTTCCTCCAGTAGTACTTCCGGGTACTAATGTTTACAAGTGGCATCGTTGAAGTCACAGAGCTCTTTACCTGGCTTATGAAAACCATCGTTTAGGTAAAAACAACATGTACTTCAAGTGCTAGGATTTATATGCAGTCACGGTAGGCTATGCCACTAGACTGCATTAGTCATAACGTTACGCAAACTATTTTGTTGACACCAGCTAGCAAACATAGCAGGCTCAGTCGGGCTGCTAAGGCTAACATAGCTGGTTGAAATGAACAGTTATTGAACAGAAACGTGATGTAGAAGCTACAATATTCCAGACGTTAGTGTGCGTGTTTATTTGACAGAAATATTAATTGTAACGTAGATTGATTATTGGTTTTTATTTTCCCCCTCTTTGTCACGTTATATAATTACATGAGACCACTGAATGTTGCTGATACATTATGTGTTCTTAAATAACATTATCATTGTGTGAAAATATGGTCAGCAGCAAATTATGTTACAGTAAAAAAATTTAATAAAGTCAGACCAAAGGGGGTTTTGTAAAGATTAATGCAGCTGTTGACGGTAACATAAAAACATATAAACTTAGTAGCAATGAATGAATTTTTTCAAATGGAATAACATTATGGTGCACGGAGGGTTTGGAAAATCGTGGCAATGAGCTCAGTCCAAGACAAATAAATTAGAAGATGTTTTTGTTTGGACAGTATAACTAATGAAATATGGACAGTAATTTCAAAGATAATAAATTGTGTAAACAATTGTTTATTATATCAAAAAAGATAAGACTAAGATAAACTCATTGGAATTTGCTGACACTGCAAATCTTTACAGTGGCAAAGGCAGAAGGCCCCCATCATCGGATCATCTGCTGACAGTCCAAGTATAGAATAAACTATGAAGAAGAAAAGCAGACGTTCTAGGTCATCTGAGACTTTGCAACAGACCAGCGGTAAACAGATGACAGTGAGCGTCAATGAGGAAAAGAGGACATCTGGAAACAGAGGGAGACCTCGAAAGATTGTTCCTGTAACCACAGACAATTTTTACGATGATAACACTGCAACAGACAAGACTGCTGACTTAGATTTCAATGTGACAGCTGCTGACGACACAGGGAAACATCCAGAGAGCAAGTCAAAATCTTCAGGTGAGTGGCTCAGTACTAACCCTAATGTGTTGTGTCTTCTGTTGTAAAGATACAAAGTCACACTAAACTCATTCAAAATCTGCCAGTTTGTACTTGCTTTGCTTATCAGCAAACATTTACAACATTTTCTTTACCATTGGTTTCCACTTACGAATTCAGCATTAACGTGACGTACCAGTTAGTGTTTAATTCAAAACAATTTAAGTCTTAAGTACTACCAGGTCTTTACCCTTGTAGTGTTCTGCTGTTTTGTTAGTAGTAAACAATGGAAAGTGGATTATTTTAAAAAAGTGCTATTTCTGGGATTAGATGTAAGAGTTGAAGACCGTCTCTTTACTCAAAGGCCTTAAGTCATGTTTTGTATGCACAAGTTTGACATAAACAAAGCCAAGTTTAATTTGCAGATTTTTGAATGGAGTTTGGTACAGTTTCCTTTTCATTTAAATAAAGAAGTGATGGTCCAAATCAATCCAAATGGTCCAAGAGGGAACCTTCAGTTCAAGTCCCCCTAGGGGACTCGTTTTTCTTTGAAGACCCATAGAAACAATTTTGTTTACCTGTTTTAGGTAATAACTGACAGTTTAGAAAAGCCTGATCTGTGTTTTTTCCACAGGCAGACTATCCACTGCTGTCTGTCGGCTCTGCCATGGAAAGTTCTCTCCACGCAGCCTGCGGCACGCCTTCAACAGGTGGTCCCAAGATTCCATCGATATTGTTGACGATGAGTCAGACGACGCGGCCCAGTCACCCGTTTTATTCCATACAGATTTCCAACAACTGGTCGGGGTCCAGTTGAACCGTGACCCCCGGTTATCGGAGTTTATCTGCAAGAAATGCCACGCCAAATTCTACAAGTGCCACAGCATCCTGATCAGGTTTCTCCAAAGAGTCAACCGCCCACCAGTTGGGAAAGAGAACCTCAAAAGCCGGTTAGTCCAAGTAAAAAATCAATGTTAGTGTAACTTAAAAATTGTGTACTAAGTGTAGAATTTTCAAATGCTCAGGTGGAAAATCTACAAATATAAGGAATTGTTTGTTTCTTTTTCAGGAAGAATGCAAAGTGTCCAGAGTCATCAGTAAATCATGGTTCAATAAGTAAATAAAAACCTTTCTTAGTTTTTGCTTTCAGAAATTACATAAAATACAAGTCAACTGACTGCATTTCTCTGTTGATACGCTCTTCTGTTTTCTTTCAGCACAACTGTCCTTTCCATCAGACCCTAAGTGCCTCCACAGTCTGGTGTCCTGGGTTCACCACCACGGAGAAGCTTGCCGCTCCTGCCCCGACCTGAAGGAGGTGCTGAAGGGCCAGTGCTGGGGCTCTGTTAAGACTGTGTGGAGTTGCGTTGATGGTCACAGATACATCATGGACACTCAGTGCACCACCGCTACTAATCCAGGGTACACAATGAACTTTAACAGTGGAGCATTAGGGAGTGGCAATGGTGATAGAGTGATGTCAGAAGAAGAGGAACTGGAGCAGGAGGAAGAAGAAGATGATGATGAAGAGCAGCCCAGCAGGAATAGAAGAACCCCAGTGGGAAGTATAAGTACTCTGGCTCAACACGTTCCGCCAGCAGTCATGGCACAGACTCAGAGCCCAGCACTGTCTGACTGTACCAGCAACACTGAAGGTGAGACTGTTTACAAATCATGTGATCCCAGAAGGAGTGAGGCAGCATCAACTGTACACTGAGGCCAAAATATTTGAGGGGTACACAACCAATACTGCCTGTTTCTCCCTTCTGATGATATATGATGGGTGTGTGTAGGTTTTTTTGGTCTAGTATTGTATTGTTGAAATACAACCTCTAACTCCATAATATTTTTTTGGCAGCAAGATCCATTTAATTTGACCAAATGATGACAGTCTGGTCTTTGTAGTGGTCACAGAAACCCAAGATCACTGATACTCACATGTCACAGACAGTGACCTTGTCATTTGTAAACCTTCAGAAGTCATATTGAACATCTTCAAATGTGTTATTCACCAAATGCCATAAACAGAAATCTGCTATTATTGGTTCTGATGACAACTATTACATACATTTAGATTGTAGAGAATTATTTTAACTCAGTTACTCAAGTAACTTAGCTTTGAATCAACAATTTAAAGGTACCCTGTGGAGTTTTTGATGACTAGTAGTGGTATTTCAGTTATAGATTTGAGTTGTTTTGTGAACATGTTTTGTGTTTAACAAATTTATTTTAAAAAAATGTCTGACCAACCATCCAAAACCCAAAGATATTTATTTTACAATGAAATTAAATGGAAAAGCAGCAAATTTTCACATTGAAGAAGCTGCAACCAGAGGATTTGGGCATTTTTACTTAAAAATTAATCAAAACAATTATTGACTTGTGTCACAAACACTGATAGTTTTTTCCCTGTCAATATTAAGGAACAATTACTATTAATCAGCACAATTGACTCTTTATGTTAGAGCAACCTCGTTCTCCATCTGCAAATCCTGACAAATGCGTTGACCAATCTGATAAAACTCACTGAGCACGTTACTAGGAACACCTGCGCACGTGTTTATTAATACAAGTACCCAATCAGCCAATGGTGCAATGCATAAAATCCTGCAGATACAGGTCAGGAGCTTCAGTTAATGTTCTCATCCAACATCACAATGGGGAAAAAATGTAATCTTACTGACTTTGACCATGGTATGACTATTACTGTCAAATGGGTTTGAGTATTTCTGAAGCTGCTGATCTCCTGGGATTTTCACACACAACAGTCTCTAGAGTTTTTACTCAGAGTTCTGCCAAAATCAAAAAAAACATCCAGTGAGCAGCAGTTCTGTTGACGGAAACACCTTGTTGATGAGAGAGGTCAGAGGAAAATGGCCAGACTGGTTGGAGCTGAGGGAAAGACTTTGGTAACTCAGACAACTACTCTTTACAACTGTGGTGAGCAGAAAAGCATCTCCGAATGCACAACACATCCAACCTTAAGGGGGATGTTCTACAAAAGCAGGATACCACATGGGGTTCCACTCCCGTCAGCCAAGAACAGAAACCTGAGGGTGCATTGGGCAGAGGCTCACCAAAACTGGTCACCTGAAGACTGGAAAAATGTAGCCTGGTCTGATTCTGGATTTCTGCTAAGGCACACAGATGGTAGGGTCAGAATTTGGCATCAACAGCATGAATCCCTGGACCCAACCTGTCCTGTGTCAACAGTCCAGGCTAGTGGTGATGGTGTAGTGATGTGGAAAATGTTTTCTCTGCACACTTTGGGTCTCTCAATACCAATCAATCATGGTTTGAATTCCACAGCCAGTCTGAGTGTTGTTGCAGACCATGTGCATCGCTTAATGGCCACAATTCTTCTAATAGCTACTTCCAATGTGATAATGCACCCTGTCGAAAGCAAAAGCCATTCAGTGTATTTCAGTGACCTCCCCAGTCACCAGATCTGAATCCAGTAGAATAGCTTTGAAATGTAGTAGAACAGAAAGTTGTGCATCTGAAAAAACTGCAGAAATGATGTTATGCAGTCATGTCAACATGGAGCAGAATCTTAAAGCAATGTTTCTAACACCATGAGGCTGTTCTGAGAGCAAGGCGAGGCCCTACCCAGTATAAGTATGGTGTTCCTAAGAAAGTGCTTGGTGAGTGTATCTTGATATGGTTGCTGCTACTGCTTGATTGTAGCCAGTGTGTGTGTCCACCTGTCCATGAGCCACATGTGACTCCGGCCCTTTACCCCTCTATGCTATCTTTACATGCCAGGTCCATTTCAAACAAATAAAATACATCATTTAATTTAAAATGTGATTTAACTGTCGGTAAACACAGGCTTTTACATACATTCTCAAGTTAATTCAGAGACACTCCCTCAGGTAAAATAGTCCTGCAATAAATCTTAACCTCCATAAAGGTTATAATGTAATGAACTTAGGTTAGCAAGCTCAGTTCCTTCTTTTAAATCATTCCTCAAAACTTACTTTTACAGGAAGGCTTTTTTATAGTTATTCTGTGGTCTATCTAGTTTTTATCCCTTTTATTTTTACCTGTTTCTATTACTCACACTGTTTTATCAGATCTTATGATAAAAGATCTGATGAGCTCTGTTTTTATTTATGTTTCTGTTGTTTTTATCTTGGTTGTGTGTAATTCTTTATCCTGTTCTGTAAAGCACTTTTTACCTGTGTTTTGAAAAGTCTCATACAAGAAAAAGATTTTTATCATTATTATTGTGCTCAGTTTTTGCTGAAGCCCTTTCAGTGAGATTCAACATAATTGGCTTTTAGAGACTGTAGTTTAGACAGTGAAAATGACCTTGGTTACTCCATACATGTAAACAAAACAAGTGAAGCATAGATATTTAACAGCTTATTACTATGTACACTTGTAACTGTTCATGGGGCATGTCAGTATGAATCCTTGACTCACATGGTTCTTGATTTTCTCAACTAGATTTTACACGTCATGAGGAGGCATTGTCTCCCGCTCCAGCCCGGCTGGAGGACAGGACAGCTGACAGCGATCTGTCTGACAGGTCAGTCACACAGCTCATCTTTTTCATCTGATTATGACTCTCATTTCTTATAGTCACCAATTTGTGGGAGAATACCACAAAACTTAGTTTTTTGTGGTTCTCAGCCTTTAAGTAATTAGATCAAGATTGATTAAACTCAATACTATCTACGAGAACTATAATTGTGTGTGTTTCCAGGGTCACCTCTGAAGATGAGTTTGAAGAGAGTAGAAAAATAGGGTTGTCAGACGATGAGCTGTTCGAGCCATACTCAGACAAGAGGTGGGTACAAATACTCTTCAGCAAAGGTTATTGTTCCTTCTAAAGTAGTAGAGATGGACTAAGAAGGGGTGCTGAAAGAAAAACCCCAGTACTGTGCTTATGGTAGTTCTCTCCTCCTCTCAGAGCTCGCAGGGTGACCGTCCCCAACAAGAGAAGACGAAGCCCCAAGGCCCCAGAGGAACCCAAAATCAAAAAGAAACCTGGGCCCAAACCAGGCTGGAAGAACAAGTTCAAACCTAAAGGGTATGTAGGCAAATTTGTCACCACTTGAGTCCTGCATTTTCTTAAATACACAGCCTCCATTTAGCATAAGTTAAAGGTGTTGTATGTAATTTTTGCGGCCTAACGTAGTTTCTTGCCAGGACTGGGTGGTGGTGGTGGTGGTTGGCTAGCTGGTTAGCATGCTAACTTCCGTAGAAGAAGTGATAAAAATAGAAGCAAAACCAGAGTTAACATTGGCGTTGCTTTCCACCGCTGGAGACAGCTCTCGGCGAGTAAAAGAATAAAGCTTGATGCTGAACTCCCGTTTCTTCTAGACTGGTAAATGCTGTTAATGCTAACATTGGCTATGTAACAATAGCAAAAACTTACATATAGCACCTTTAAATGTAATATTTAAATCTGTAATTTATTTCAGTTGGAAACAGCAGATTATAGTTCGTTAAAATGTTTTTAGTCCATGTTTTGTTTTACTTAATTTTAGTCAGTACAGTACAATACAGTACATGTGCATTATGTACCTACTATTGTGTTTTTATTTTAAGAGAGGAGCTGCCCAACATCTACAAGTGTCCCTATCAGGGTTGTACAGCTGTCTACAGAGCTCCCGATGGTTTGAAGGTCAGAATTAGTAGACCCTGACACCATATCATTGTTATTTAGTTGATAAATGTTTAGTAATTGGATCAATAATGGTGAATATTACTATTAGGAGTGCTTCAGATTGTATTGGGTGTCAGGCCTGTAGCAAACCAATTTCACCTCAGTTTCTACAGTAAAACAATTATATGTCATATGGTGTATAGAAAAATAACATTTTAATCTGCCTTTGGATACAGAAGATGTGTAATAATCTGTTAAGAGACCAAGAGCAAATTTTGTTTGAGTAGTTTTTAAACCACCCCAAGATGAGACAAGTCTTGTTCTCCATATTACTCCTGATAGAGTCTGGACAAAATTACAACATTTAAATTTGTACTCATAGATGTCTGTGCAGCAAGGCTTTTCTGCCATTAAAGATTTTGTGCAGCATAACTCGTGCAAAACTCAGTTCCTGTGTTGCAAGTTAGGTACTCACATTTAGAATGAACTATACACAACTTTGTAAATCTTTAAAAATGAACGAGAGGTCCGTATTTTACACTTGTATGAAGTGGGCTGTATAAAAGTCTAGTTTTCTCATCTGGTGGTTTTTTAGAAGCACATCAAGGAGCATCATGAGGAGGTGAGAGAGCGACCCTGCCCTCATCCTGGCTGCAACAAGGTTTTCATGATCGACCGCTACCTGCAGCGACATGTCAAGCTCATCCACACAGGTGAGGTCAACAGAAAGATTTTATTTTGTTTTTAGACAATGTTTTATCAATAGAGAATTAGTCATGTTTGGTGTTTATTTTAGTTTGTACTAAAGTCTGTCCCCTCTGTTTCCAGAGGAGAGGAACTATATTTGCGACCAGTGTGGTCAGACCTTCAAACAGAGGAAACACCTTTCAGTTCACCAGATGAGGCATTCAGGAGCCAAGCCACTGCAGTAAGTTCTGCCATTTTAAACCTCAAACTATTTAAATTAGGTGATGAAATGAACCCTGATGCTTCCATGTGCCCTTTTCAATCAGAAACAGATTTCATTTAGTAATAATTTAGGCTTTCAGAAAGTCTTTTTTTGTTTTTGTTTTAAAGGGGCAGTTTTAGTATTGCACTTATTTGCAATACTAATACAATACTTTGCAGCACTTTGGTATTGCAGAGCCACAGGGGACTTTATATTTTACAGTATGAGTCATACTCATGAAGAGTAAACTAAACTTTGTATAAATCAGTGGAGTGAGTCGTAAAAACAAAAACAGGTGACATATAGGTGACATTACTATTTATTTTAAATGTTTTCTTATCTGCAGGTGTGAGGTTTGTGGCTTCCAGTGTCGCCAGCGAGCATCACTAAAATACCACATGACCAAACACAAGGCAGAGGCCGACCTGGAGTTTGCCTGCCTGATGTGCGGGAAGCGTTTTGAGAAGGCCCACAACCTAAATGTCCATATGTCCATGGTCCACCCACTGACTCAAGCTGAGGCTCAGAGAGGCAGCAACCAGCAGCAGCAGCAGCAGCAGCAGCAGCAGCAGCAGCAGCAGCAGCAGCAGCAGCACTCTGACCTGCACACTATCACACTGACAGGGGAGGTGGTTCAGCAAGACCAGGACAGATGACGGCAGGGAGTCCAGGTCCAGGTCTGCTGTAGGGGTACATAAACTGGGCAACAGGGACCAGCTCTGGCAGTCTGTCCTGTAGTTTCCATTTCTGCACATTCAGTTCATGGACTGGGATGGGACCTACTGTGTGGCTCCACTGGCCAACACAACAACGATGTTGGTTTGACTTTTCCATCAACTTAGAGACTTTAGTTTAGCTTTTGTGTGATAGGAACAAAATTGCACTGTTGTTTTCAACATGAAGTTTAATTTAGTGGATAGTGACCAATCTACTGATAATTACCATCCACCTACCTTATGGGCCTCCCTTCATAGTTTTCACAAATTGATTCTCATTCCAAGGAGGCTTTCCGACCAGTATACCACAAGTTTAGGTTTTAGCTTGTTTTGGGGGAAGCAGCAGTCTTCCCTTCAGGTGTAGCACTCAGAAATGCTGCAGTGTAACGTGATGCATCAAAGTGAAGGCGTCAAGAATCCAAGTGGGGCATGTTTTTACCAACTGAGAGCAGCTTTATAAAAACAACTGTTATAATTCATTGACTTTCTTCAGTTTTAAAAAATTGAAAGTTGTAATCCTTAAGATTTCAGTTCTGTTTGATTTGGCAACACCTGTTGTTACCATGTTAACAACAAATGCAGTTTAATACTACAGCACTCGATGAGCAGTAACTTTGCCAGAAATACAACAGCAGGTCACAATAAAGTTTGTAACTTCGTTGAGGAATGGGAGGTGTGCAGCCTGTCACCTGCAACTCTTCATGTATCGGCTCACTTCGGCTGTTCCTGACTGTTTCATTACCCCATGCTGTTTTTTTTAAATTATTATGCTGTTCAAAAAATGCCCACAATGACTTGTTTTGTAGACTTATTTTTGATGAACAATCACAGTCAGTACCAACCACAGCAACAAATACACAGTTTCCTATGACTGTTTCACAATAAAACCCACGCTTTCCACTGTTAAATGCTTTTAATGTTAAGCATCACTTGAAGGAAATGTTTGGTTTGCATTAGCAGTATCTTAGAACAGCTCTGATGCGTTTAAAGGCAGTTTGCCTGACATCGAAAAAAATGTAATTACAAACAGCAACACTGGACGTGCTGCATTGTTTCCTGTCAATCCCATATTTGTAAGTAGGCGTAAGTAGAAAGAATGTTGGACTATGCTACTAATAATAAAAAAAAATTATAAATAGATAATTGCAAAGTGTAAATACATTGAATGCATGAAAAAAAGCCAACCATAAATAGTATCAAAAAGGGGGTTGATTTAATGAAAATCTTAGGGATTATAATTTGAAAAGAAACAACCACCTCTGGTGCCTCTGCTACGGACCGTATGGAGAGATTATTTGACATTGCCTATGGACTATATGGAACTTTACAGATGTTTTTACTTCATAGCTGAAGTACACAGTAGCAGCCATATATTAACAACTGTGTAACCTACATAAATGCAGTTTTAAGTCCTATAATGTGATGTTGTTATCCAAATACACGTAAAGCACTTGAATGTGCTGTGCATTTTCCTCACAGTGCAAATAGTTGTGCAAAATGATTCCCAAGAACATGTAATTCAGTTTTCTTAGGTCAGTGTTTTTTGTAAGTTATTACAGTGCTAAGTACTCTTTTTAAGAGTTTCTCTTTATTGTAAAAGACTAAAAGGGCTTCAGATGTACATATGTAAATGATGTATGCATTATGTACAAAAAAAGGTAAATAAAATAGTAGATGTTTTTTTACAAAGCTGAGCATCAATAGTTTTTTAGACTTCACAAATAGAATCTGAACCGTGCTCTTTGATAAATATTACAAAGGAAGATGTTTCTTTTAGATGTAAAGTTGGATTACATTACAACAAATACAGTACCTACTTTAAAGTCAGTTACCATTACTGTCAAAGAAACACCATCAAAGCCCAAGAAAATTTTGTAGTAAGCTAGTGACTTTAGCCAGTTTCTCTGCCTGAATGTCAGTCCTCAGCTGTTCAGAGGAAGTCCATCTCTGGGCTGAGGTGCACAGAGAGAGCTGCTGCCACCTCTGGGTCCAGGTCTGCACACTCGGACTCCAGCTGGACCAGGAAACCCACCAACAGAGAGACCAGACAGGAGAAAGTGATGAAGACATGACCCAGCAGTGGGAGAGAGATGAGTAAATGTTGTCAGTGGAAGATTTTACCATGAAAGCAAATGCAGTTTATGTGTGTTGGTTACCTGTCTGAGTTGGGAGGAGGAGAGAGCAATAGGAGATGTTTGTGAGATCACTCTCAGAAGAAACTTCTTGGTTTCGCTCAGAATCTGGAAAGGCTCCAACTGACAATACAATTAATGTATTTGATTTCAGAGCAATGTTACAGATTTCAGTGCAGTCCAACATTTACAGATAGTACACACTATCACCTGAGGATCAGTCACCTGCTTTTCAGAGGGTTCAGCGGTTGGTGTCGGTGTGCGTCCTTCCAGGAACAGCTGCAGCAGACCAATGTAGCAGAGGACGGCAGTATGAAGGAATCCTGGACAATGCACAGCTCTCTGCAGGAGCTCAGCACTCTGCTGGAGCAGCAGGCTAAACACATACACATACCAGTAATATATAAGTTTTACAAAGTACAGCTGTAATAAGAATAAGAAGTGGCTAATTGCTAGAAAAGTTGGACAGAAAATGTTTTCACTTGTTACGCAGCAAGACATAGTGATAAAAATCTTACAAATCAAGGGAAGAAAATTAAAAAAAAAAACCCATACTTGTCAGACCTTTGAGTGTAACTTCAAGAAAAATCTTCAATAAGTCTAAAGCTGGAAATTTTTTTTAGATTCATCTTAAATTATGTTCTTGAAAATAGCTACACCTGAATTAGTGATACTAACGGTACTTCTGGAAAAACTCACCTGTAGAAAGCCCAAGGCAGTAGTTGAGTATACTCATCTGATGTCACCATGGTAACAGACTGATAAACACCTTGTTCTAGATTTGGGAAAAAGATGCAGCACATCCGTTTTACAAGGCATAAAAATATACACAAGACAAATCATTTTATGTCAGTGCTAACATTAGATTTAATCTGACAAATAATGACTACCAGGCTAAACTGGCAACAAAGCTGATGTTCACCGTCAACTGAGTGTTGAGTGTGTGGAGTGAACTGTACCGTTTGATTTAAAGATGAGCAGCCAGTCAGCAGAGTCAACCAACACAGACAGAAGTACTGTGCATAAACTCCTGGTTTTTTGATTACTTTTCTCCTACAGAAAAAAAAAACAAAAAAACCAAAAAAAAACAGCAAAATATAAAACAGTTACTCCCTTAAGCTCTAGGAGAATCCACAAAAAATAGTATGTTCAAAGGCTTTACTGCCACAAGAGAGAAGCTGTAGGCAAACATACAGGAACACAATGCATATTTGATTATGTTTTTTTTGTTGCGTATCAATCTACCCGCAACTTTGAAAAAGACTAAACTACAAATTGTTTTCATTTTCATAAACTGTTAGCACATCATATACAATTTCTTCTATTCTTACCAAAATCATGTCTTGGTCTTCATTGTGTCATATTGTTTCTGTGTTTTGTTGGATGCTTAAACTTTGTAAACATGATATGAATTTTAACTTGAGGGATTGTGGAGTGTGTAAATGAATGTGTAAAACCTTTGAATTATCTTAAAGGAATAGTTCAACATTTTGGGAAATGTGCTTATTTGCTTTCTTGATGAGAGTTAGATGAGATGATTGATACCACTCTCATATTTCTACACTAAATATGAAGCTGGTTAGCTTAGTTTAGCATAAAGACTGAAAATAGAGAAACAGCTACCCTGGCTCTGTCCAAAGGTAACAAAATCCACCTCCTAGCACCTCTAAAGTTTACAAATTAACACATTATAGCAAAGTTAACCATCCCCTGGCTATTTAACGGTCAGATAGGTGGCTTTTTATCTAACTCTCAGCAAGAAAGAAAATAAGTGTATTTCCCAAAATCTCAAAGTAGTCCTTTAACAGTGTAGCCACTTCGCTGACACTCCCATTGAGAGAAAAATGCAAGTAATGAACTTCGAGCATTTCCAGGACCAAAAGCTTTTGTTCCTCCCTTGTTTATTGTTGTATTTGTTTATATACTGTGTTCTACAGGGCTAATGTAAAATAAAGAGGATCCTAACAAATAAACAAATGAATCAGAGATGTGTTTTGTTAGTGTGCGTGTTGCTCATTAGGGTTTATTGACCTGTGCTAGTCCTCAAAGATATATCTGTCTCTGTAACTTCATTTAAATACCAACTGCTCCACTACATCTAACCTAAACCTGAACATAACCTGTTGGTGGATATTGTTTGGGTCTGTACATGGTCAGATACCTGAGGATACAGGAGTGCTGACAGATAGTCGTTTACACACAGGAAAAGCAGAAAAACTAGCACCTGAAAGAAGAAATGAGACAGCAGCAAGTAAATATATAAATGGTGGAGAAAACACAAAATGAGGCCTCTGATCAGAGGTCACTCTGGATGAGGTGAAGTGTTTTCAGGATATGTCAGTGTCCCATATGACAGAAATTCAACATTGTTCACCTTGGTAGCATTTTACTAACTGTAACTTACTATATAGGAACGTTTTTGAACGGAAACAGAGATACAAACACAATGGTAAAATGTCAGCAGAATGAGTAAGTTCTTAACTCTCACTTGTTGGTATAGTGTGCCCCTCTCTGGTCGCAGCATTTTCAGGGCCGCACTGAAGCCCTGGTTGTCGCCACCACGACCTCGCCAGGCACGATGCAGGCTGGAAGCCAACAGGAGAGCTGGAGCTGGAGGCACTGGCGGTGAAGGCAGGCTATTGTCTAAACTAAAAACCAGGCAGAATTAAAAATCAACTCAATGTTGGTTCACAACCAACCACACATAAACCACCAAAGACAAAACTGAAACTGAAATGGAAGATGGGGGGGGGTGTCACGTGAAACTCAAATGATCCAGAGGGGATGGTAAGATCTTTTCATCCCTTAAACTAACAGTAAAATGTTTTAATAGTGGAATGGATTGAGGTTTATCTGAGAGTCAGACACAGTGGTTTACGAGAATGTTGTACCTGTATGCCCAGTGCTGACAGTCAGTGAGGAGCTGCAGCTGCTCTGACAGAGGCTCTCCATCACACAGACGACTCCACAGTGACAGCAACACTGGAGACAGACACTCCCACCAGTGCTACACACACAAAATCATCATGTAATTGATGTCTGAGCCCACAGCACAAAAACATTTAGGAAGTTTGTATTAGTACTGATTTCAGGATTTCCTTTTAAGAGAGAATAACCATTTCATGATATGAAATTTTCAAATGCAGTAAGAATGATGGTAACTAAACGCAGGAGAGTTCATTTTTACCCGTTAGATCTATTTTATTTGTGCATTGAACTTAAAAAAATTAAAAAATTTTAAAGCTCTGGTAATGGGGTGAAAAACTTCCAGTTTTTGACAATGTCGTTTCATTTTTCTCAGGAATCTTCTGGCGTGAGTCTCTATATCTTAAAACAGCATAGAAAAATTGATTCAAGGAAATTCTTAAAAAAGTCATGTCATGTAAACAGGTGGAAAAATTACACTTAATTAGCAGATTTTACAGGGTCTGTGAAAAACAGTGGCTTCCCAAGTGGGTCAGTGACAATAACTTATTTCAATGGACATTATTTGAAATGAACTAAAACCTTTTACTAAAGCAGGACTGGAAATGAATGAACATTATCCCCAAAAATAAGAAAAATATTCTGTCAAACGAAACTCACTAAACACAACATTAATTACTGATACAGTAGTATTTCTTAAAAATGTGAGACACTTTTGGGTGGATTATTCCTTTAGTACCTGCTCGGAGTAACAGCTATAAGCAGATATTTTGACCCATCAGAGTAGGAAATGCAAAGGTGTTACTATCAACATTGGCTCCATTCTGTTCAAGTGTCTCAGTAAGCCATGACGGTGTGACAGTGAGTCAGCATGAACAATACCAGGATTCTGAAACTGAACCATCTAAATAGAAATCGGTGACATGTCCAAATGTCTTCCGCACAAAAGGACTATCCAAAAGCATCAGTATTTGTATTTGGCCCTCATAAGCATAATGGTTGAATCCAATGAATTACTCAACGTGAGCATGGCAAAGTTAATTAGATTCAATTGCTGATGGAGAACAGAAAGTACCAATGTGGAGGTTAGAAGCAGAGGACAGTGGAGACTGATCTCAGACCAGACCTTGTTGACTTCTTCCCTGGGATATCCGCAACATACACTGGCACATAACACACCCTGGAGAGGAAGCACAGTCAGCAGACATACTCCTTTGATACTATCGCTACAGCTCTATGAAAAAGATTAAGAAAATGTGTCATAGATTGTAGTTATCTTTAGACTTTAGTGAAGTGATTCTCACTCTCAGGAAGTGTGCTGTTATATGGCAGGACAGCAAGCCAGCTGGAGAACAGACCTTCCTCTGATGCACAAAAGGAAGAACAGACAAAAGAAGATGTGAGCACTGTGAAGTCAGTTTTACTAAAAAGGAAATTTCTGTCACAAAAACAGCTGATTAGATTTGGTAGAGAAACTTATCAAAATCTGACTGAAGAAAAATAATTCAGCAGCTCACCTGATGCTGGTTGACATGTTCTATCAGCTTGTTACAGTCCAGAGTCGTGCTCCCTCCTTCAGCCTTTACCTTAACAAACAGCACTGCTGGGAGAGCCAGCAGTACTCTGAGACACACAAATGCAGGGGAAGGTTTCAGTGGCTATACACAAAGAGAGATGATCTGCATGGTATGTTTTGTGTGTGTACCTGTTCCATGTGTTAAGTGAGTGTTGCAGTCTGAGCTCTGAGCTGACACTCAGTGAAACTGAGCTCACTGTAGAGGAGCATCTCCGAGACACAAACTCGAACAGGAAATCACACACATCAGCTCTGCCACTGCAGCTACCAGAGAGGTTGGTCGCTTCCATCTCATAGACAAGCTCCTACACGCACAATGATTGGATAGGGTTTTTTTTCAGATTCGAATTAAACCTCACCTTACTGAATAGGTTTTTGCTAGCTTGGCTCACTATGAATGTACAGTATTTCAGTCCAAAACATCACACAAACTGTTTTCAACTTTGTCAGCTGAAGTGCTGAAGTCACACACATATACATATAAATATACATAAACGGTCTCACACACCTGTAATCTGGATAGGATGTCTGGCAGACAGGTCCCAGTGTCTGACACTCGGTGATCTAGCTTTTCCAGGCTCTGGTCACTGTTAACATAAAATACCTAGAAGAGTTACATTTTTACTAAAGGTGGAAAAAAACGACGTACATCTACCGTTATTATGGTAGGTTAAACAAGGGAAGGAATAGCTTCTTCTTGTTGCCTTTGTTTTAAATCTTTTTAAAATTAAAGGTCCTTTAAGGTACTACAGTACGACAGAGGAGAAAAGTCTGTTGTATTCACATATAGGTACAGGGCAAGTATTTAATAGCTGTCTTCTTACATTTTGCTTTTTATTGAACACAAACATTTCAGGCCTTGCAGTCCTCGGCATGTATATGTTGTAATTAGGTTGTTTTGAATTTATTTTTACAGTTTTAGGTGCTATTTTTGCTTTTAAACTACATAATGTTTTGACATAAATTTTCTAGATTAAAGATCACAAATTTTAATAACATCCATCCAGCTATTGTGCAATATGCTGGTTGGCTAAGAAAAAAAAAAAATCTGAGAAATGAGAGAAAAGGTCACTTTTGCTCTGAGTACATTTAAATCTACCGCATTTTAGTTTTTCAGGCAAATTTCAAATGGTAAATGTACTGCACCTATATAGCGCTTTTCTACCTCATCTGACAAAGCACTTTACAATTTGCCTCTCATTCACCAAATCACTCAAACTCAAACACCAAATGCAACACTGGCCTGAAAGTCAAGAGCAATGGGGGGTTCAGTGTCTTGCCTAATGACACTTCAACATGTGGACAGGAGGAGCCAGGGACTGAACCTCCAACCCTGCAATCGATGTACAAGCCGCTGCAGAGTCTTAACATTTGAGACTGTGAAAATAAATGTAAGTACACTTTCTGTAAAGTAACATCACTCGGACTTAAGCAGTTTTTTTTATACCTAATGAGTAAAGACTTTCAGAACTGTAAAGTTAGTTCACCTTGTACACCTAACAATAGGCTGCATACTGTATGCTTCAGGTGTCATTCATGCCTCTAGAGTATCCTTTTTTGGAGGGTTTCTATTGAAAAGATCTGTCGCACGAACTTTGACATATAATCTAGTAAAATTTGGTGTCTTTTGTAAGTTTGCATATGTCCATTAACAGCACTAATTACAGTTAATGTACAAGACACTGTTTTCATGAACATGTACACCCACCTTGACTGCTGGTCCATGATGGCGTTGAGGAGATGAGAACAGAGGCTCTTCATGTCTCCTCCACACCCTCCTTGCTCCTCGGGACGGGAGCAGTAAAGCTCAAAACAGGCCCACTGCTGGTACTCCTGACTACACACGCACAGCGTTATCAGGTGTATTGTTTTTATTTCTATTGCAAATCTAAGGGCACCTGTGAGAGTGTGTGTGTGTGTGTGTGTGTTTCGTGCCTTACCGTTCTGGGTCAGACAGGGCGTCTTGACTTCTCTGCACTCTGAGCTCGATAGCCAGCCATTCAGAGAACAACAACTTGACAAACATAACAGAAATTGGTGACTTTTTTTGTTGTCAATAAGATCAATCCATCAATTAATTTCATTTAACACACACGTGGAAATAACAAAGCTACTGATTGCTCCCTGAGTACAATATACCTGTTCACTGAGCATACTGTCCAATCAACAATACTGTAAACTTACAACATTCTATACTCACTGAGCCCAGGCTTAATTCAAAGCAGGAAAACAAACGGCCATCTTACTGGACTCCATCTTACCTGGAATTGTGGTATGCGTTCTAGCTGGTGAAAAGCAGTGTGCCTCCACAGATACCAAGCAGTCCTCCTCCAGGTGCTGTTGGTGTCTGTGACACTGCTCCACAGGCCAGGCAGGTTCGTCTCCTGGTATTCACCCACCGGACCATCGGCAGTGATGGGGGTCCTTCTGGCTTCAGGCAAAAGTCTTGGGATGAGGTACAGAAGCTAAACACAGATGCACAATTACATGTAGCGTTGAAGTATTATTATATTATAATATAATGAGGTCTAGAACGTAGGCAAGATGGTAGAAACTTGCAAACACATGCTGATGTTATGACGGCTGGAGGTGCTTTTACTAAGTGTACTGAATGGATCCCCTCTCCTCCCTCACAGTGCATTATTTTGATCTCAGACATCTGTGCTTAACTGGAAAGCTAAGTGCATCTATCAAAATCTCTAGCTTTTCGTTTGGTCTCCCCTCTTTATTGATTAGTACTGCAAGTGCTAATCAGTGAGGGTGGAAGGTTGGTTTGCACTATGCCTTAGGTAATTGTGTATTAACATGTTTAACTAACCCATTTGGATAACAGAAAGCAACAGCAGGAAGCCGTATGTTGTAAAGTACCTGGTCTGCTGATACAAGATTAACTGATGCGTTGACAGACAGAAAATTAATCTAACTGTAAAGGGAGGAATCTTCGTCTCTCCGTCTGCCATTCGATTTTCTCATCCGATTGACTTCAAACCTCACGTGTGTATTGTTAAATGCAGTGTCAACTGTGAAGTTTTTTGGATGAGCGGTTCTCGATGAGCATGAGAAGAGAAACATTAAACGACCTCTGGTTAGGGTGGGGGCGACTCATTCACGTAACCAACGTCACAAATTAGGACAGCTACACGTCTCAAAGAAGGCCGCCTGGTCAAAGCATGGATTCCCTCGAAAACCAAGCTGCAGCTACAAAACCTCACGCAGGATCATCTAAAGTGTGGGACTATTTTAGACAGAAACCCAAGCTCTGCAAATTGGAAAACGCTTATCACAGCAGTACAACTGCTATGCACGGTCACTTGAAGCAAAAGCATCTCAGAGTGCTATGTTTAAGAAGAAGTCACAGCAAGACAGCACTGTTTTGTTTACTTTTCATCCCAACCCAAGGATGATATATTAGGATTATTAACAGGTGGAACAATGCTACTTTGAAGTCAATGGGTTTTTTGAATGGGTTTTTGGTTAGATACCTGACATAAGGTCTGTGGTTAACACAAGCTCAAGACATTTTCATGTTTTATTTTACGACATAAAATACGTCAATAAATAGCCCACTTGTGATTTTTTAAGCTTTTATGAGTCTTAAAAAAGGCAGTGGCTAACAAGTGGCTATTACAGAGGTTGTTGGGGACATTAAACATCATCATGCCGAACACGAAAACCAATCTACTCACCAATCTGCCTTTATAGCCTCGTGTTTATACTTGCGCTTTTGCAAACTATTACTAACTTCTAAGAAGTAAGTGCACTAAATCAAATTACAAGTTGTAAGCTTAGTAGTGGTGACGCTGAAGTCATGCAATCATGTTGTAGTTCATTTATAGCTTGTGTAGATTGTATTTAGGCTTCAAAAATCATAAAAATGGTTTTCATTCGTGAAGATTATCTTGCTAAACAAAACGTGTAAGTATCATAAAGTTTGTTTGTCACAGAACTTATTTTCTGCAATGATCCAAAAGCCAATGGAAAATTCCCACTGGCTTTTTGTCGAGGGAATGGATCGACAAAAAGCCAATGGTGATGCTAACTTCCAGGTAGGCCTACGAATATATGTCATCCCTGCAGCACTCTATTCGGCCGTTGTATATTTTCTGTTTCCTTTAACAGCCATATATAAGCGAGAAAATGGGTTCACCTAACATTAAAGACTGTTGTTAGGGTCTGTAAGTTGTGTCAAATATTTTCCTTGCTGATGCAAAAATACATTTGCCAGTGATTTTCTTAGATGCTTATTACTCCAGTGATTAAATAATAATAATAATAATTAAAATAATAATAATAATTAAAATAATAATAATAATTAAAATAATAATAATAATAATAACAATAATAACATTTAATACTGAATCAAGTTCAGGGAAAGGGTTACTATAAAGCAGTGACTAAATTAATCTAGGTGTACTTAATAAATTGACAAGTGAGTGTATGTGTCATAGCAGTCCTTTTGAATTTGGGATCCAGTATTTTCTGAGCAGGTATCTGACAAATAGAGTCTATTATTAATATTAATATCATAACACAGCAGTGACATGGAAATTATGATGATGATGATCAAATGATTGCATAAAATATTGAACTATTAATGACATAACAAGCACGTTTTGAAAAGGCACTGCCCTCGTAGTCAACAATTTTGATTAAAAAAAAAAAAAAAAAAAAAAAAAATCATAAAGTCCTTTATCAAGAAAATGGCCAAACATTATCTGGTTCTAGCTGCTAAAATGTGAAAATCTGCTGCTTGATTCTGTTTTGTATCATTACATCATCATCACAAAGTGAAAACTTTTGGGTTTTGGACTGCTACTCTGACAAAATATGAGATTACAAGAAATCACCTTGGACTTTGTGATGTACATGTATTGTTATTTTGCGACATTTTATAAACCATCAATTGATTATATATTAGTATTTTTTGATCAAGTATGAAAATAGTTGTCAGTTGCATTCCTAGAACAAAGGAATGCAGCAACACCATTCTATTAATCTGCATTGATGGACATAAGAGTTTGAAGAGGCAGGAAGTGACATAATGATCGCAGGTTGTCATCATCCATTTAGCAAAAAACTGGAGACAATGTGGCAAAAAGTCCCATCTAGTATGACACATCTATTCACTTTCTTTAAGCAACACATCAACATTTTCTATTGTTGCTTTATCAAGTTTTTTTTTCCTCAAATAAATGGTGGGAATATTTCTCGGAATTCTTTCATGACATGAGTCTTATGACATTTTTATAAAACACATGCAAACCTAATGGCATTATGGCAAGTAAAAGAATGTGATACCTTCTTATAGAAGCTGCTGAGGATGTAGTCCTGCTGCTGTTGCTGAGGCAGTGAGTCCCCTCTGCAGATCCCATAACACACAGCCGCCACACACAACCTAGACAGGCAGGCCACAGGCCATTATCACATACTGGTGACATCACAAGAATGTTCAGTTAATAAAATCACAACTTGATGCTCTCAAGAGTTACAGAGACATTTTCTTCAGTGAGCCTATAATGAATCAGCTCAAGAACATCACAATCCATCAGTATTCACATCAGCTTGTAAAAATCTTCCAATGGTAAAAGCAATCTCACCTGACACAGGAGAGCATGTTAGTGTGTGTGCTGCAGACCAGCGCTGAGCTAAGAGCTTCTCCAACAGGTACTGGTTTGGGCAGAATGGGGGGGACCAGCTGAATCAGAGGACTGTGGGACATGGAGGCATTGAGGTGGACCACAAATGCTGCAAGACCAAGTAAGTGGGCGGCACTCAGCGATGACCCCTTTGGACAGAAGAGGTTTGTAAAACTGACGAGTGACTTTACTGATTTCAGTGACAGGGGGGTCATGCCATGTCAAATTTGCTTCATACTTCATGTAAATAATGTCATTGTACTCAACTAGTGTGCAAAATTTTTGACTTGTATCTTCTTTGGTTTCTGAGATATGGAGGCTTTACAATAGGGGTCGTGGCCCTTATAAACAAGTGTTGCTAAAAAACTGCAAAGTTCCTTAAGTCATGACTTTTGATCTATTCATGCTACATGCTTGAAATTTTCATGGATTGCTCTACACCATTAGATATCTCTAAAATGGTTGGCCTACAGTTGCATATTTGCCAAGTTATGGCTCACTAAAAATTGTATAATATATCGTCACACTGAACCACATCAGATCTTTTACATTTTTATATATAACACACGTTATAGTACTTTCTTAGCAACTAGGTGCATGTCTGAAAAAAAATTCAAAATGACTGATTTATCAGGCAAATATTTCACATCTATATTTGAAGCGCACATTACCCATGTTTGGCAAAATCTACCCTAAAATCAATCACTGGAAAGAGCATGTTTTAATTAGTAAATGCACAAAATATGAAGTTTGTACCTTGAACCAAACTATATTAAGGTGTTAAACACACCATTTTTTCTTACAAACAGACATTCTGCAAAAAACAGTTCTACAATTTAACTAAGGCAATGTCAGGAAAATAAAAGTCTAGAAGAAATAGTGTCTTCTTTGAGAGTTTGAACAATGCAATGATTTCCTTTTAAAAACTTAAAAGGTCTTATGTGGTACAGTGTGAAGATGTAGTGGGCTCAAAAGCACGAAAGATTGTTTTTAATACAATCTTTAGTGAATCATAACTTGGCAATTATGCAACTGTAGGCCAACCATTTTAGAAATTAAACATCTAATGGTGTTAAACAATTCCTGAAAATTTCGAGCACGTAGAATGAATAGTTCAAAAGTCACGACCTATGGAACTTTGCAATTTTTTAGCAATACATGTTTATTAGGGCCACGACCCCTTTTGTAAAGCCTCAGAAACCAAAGAAGATACAAGTCAAAAATTTTTGCACACTAGTAGTTGTCAGGAGTAGTTGTCATGTTCTAAAATCTGTTGATCTGACATGGAATTACCCATGGAGGAATAACCAGGTGAAGTGCTTTTAAGGTTGTCTAAAACATTTTAAACAATCCAGGCAAGATGTGAAACTAAGAGAGATAACAAACATAAAGTGAAAGACAAATACAGAGAGAAGTGTATATGAATATGGATTTATTTACCTGGTTATGAAATAAGTCCCAGAGTCTGTGTATGAGGTTGGAGAGCAGATATGTGTTACCAAGCAGCACGCTGACAAACCTGGAGGCCCACAGGCTTTGTCTGAACAGACAAAAAACATCTGGTGTTTGCAGATAGACTAATGTGTATGGTCACTAAATACCTCTCCATACATTTGTGTGATTTTTTTTTTCAATTCCTTCTTTATAATCTAATTCAGCTTCTATTATTTATTAGACTTTCAAAAAATGTTTCCCACTCACTTGTTAGGAGGGTTTGCTCGGGAAGCGTCTAACATGCACTGGCAGAAGTTTCTCAGGATCATGTTGATGACCTGAGAATATGAGGAAGAGATTCATTAAAGGAATACAAACTTTATATACTGACATACATACAGCAAAGTGATACAGCAGAATTGTCAATATAACAACATTAAACGAAACAAGATAGTGTTTTTTTAATCAGTGCATACTTTGACATTGAGCTCAGAGGACAGAGTGTCTATGTGAAGTTTGATGACTGTTTGTCCAATAAACTCCTCAGGACGGCCAGGGAAGATGACATTCAGTGCTTGTGAGATCCTGGACAGCTGGGCCAACATCTCTGAGGATACATGACCAATATAACAGGTATGGACAGTAGGGACTCAATGAGACTGGGCTCAGCGTTAGTCAGGGAGCATGTTTGTAAGGCTGGTGTTGTGGTACATAACAGGACTGACTGTGGAAGAAACTCCACATCTAACACATTTACAGATTTTTGATATCTTGCTCTTAAAGATCCAAACCCTGCTCTGGACCAGCTGGATTTGGGAACACACAGGAAAAACACTTAAAAAAACATGCAGATTTAGAGAAGAACACACTTAAACAGTTTAAAATAGAGAAAACATACACTGTACCAAGAAATACACTGGAGATACAATATACTTTATCTAAAAAGCCCACGGAACCTGCTAGATGAAAATGCACAATTTTAAAAGACCACAGTAAGTTCACAAGAGTGTATATATATCATATGCATATCATGAAAGTTTTTTCTCTTTGTGTAGCAACAAATCAGAAAGTCTTTTCCCTGACAGCAAAACACAAAGCATGTGCATGTTTGTGTGTGATTTACTGTAATTCCTCTCTCAATATCTGACTACCTCCATCATCTCCATCAACAACCAGCGCTGTGAACTCCTCCAGCTGAACTTTCAGGACCTCCAGAGGATCATCACTGGTGTCTAAACGCACGGCACTCCCTGAAAACACCACATGTCAACACACCACACGGTGTAAGCGTAGTCATCTATTTCTCAAATATGTGATCATTGTACAACATTACGTCTATCTCTGTCATGATAAGAAAAGAGAAATCAAATTTTAAAAAATGAGCATCATAAAGGATACCCACTATCCTGCTGTCTCTGTCTCTGGCAAGACTCCATATAAGATGAATACTGGGCAGCAGGGATCTTGTCTGCTCTGAATACAGAAGAATAACAATGAAACAATACACAATCAAATCATCACATATAATCATTATTGGTATTGATAAGCAATATTTTTTTCAGATGGCATTTGTTGAGAGGAAATATTTGTAGATAATAAATGGAATAAATAGGATAAAGTTATATCAACTCAAGTCTATAAAATTAGTACATAAAGATGTGTTAACACTGACAAAGACGAGTCATAACATGTACATCTTACAGGCCTCAGATAATAACTCACTTTTTCAGAGCCTCTATGAAAGTCATCTGAGCATCAGCTTTCACAGGAAGCTGTAAGACAAGTTGAAAGACAAGTGAACTTGAATCCATGCATGTGATGTGAAGATTTAGAGATTTTTTTGACAACATAACAATTTTTTATTAGGAATACTCCCTATTTGTTAGTTTATGAATGTACGGTGAAGGTGCTCACCACTCTTGGCATCAGAAGAGCAGGAAGGAATCGTGTCAGGAAATACGGCCTCCGGAAAATACTTTAAGAGAACACAGGTGTCAATAACTTATGGATGTCTCTTTCATTTCATTTTCATAAATACGTTAATCATTTAATGGATGGTAAAATAGCAAACATAAAATTTGTTACACATTTCTTCATATAGGCCCTTTTTCAAACCACCCACAACACCCTGTCCCTACCCTCTTTCCAATCCGTTTGCATGTTGACTCGAAATGGTCTGCCACATTAAGTGCCATTCCAGACCAAATAGCAAAAGTGGGATATAAAACCCTCCTACAGTGAGTCTTCTTCGATGTTGACTTACTGACTTATTGAAACACCTGTCTTGTGTTCGTCATGGAAGACGCTCCACACAAATCTAAGTTTGTGCGACTACTCAAACATTTACTCGTAAACTGCTCAAACTAAGACAGAGATTTAATTATGCAGATGTTAAAAATTTAAAGGTTACATTGTAATTAGGATCAAATGTACTTTTAACTTGTAACTTTTATGTTTCTACTATGAAGTGAATGTAATGAGTCTTCCACCTCACTGACCACACTGTTACTTGTGTAGCCTATTATTAGTGCTGTGTATTTCAGATGTTTTTTCTGGCCAAAACATTTTCTTCACTGCTGTTACATTTTTATCCATGGTTATGAAAAGTTACTACAGTTCCTGTTTCCGGCAGAGAAAGGGAAGTTTGCCCCGAAGCTTGCAGCTGTATTTATACCCTACACTTTAATGAAGGGTGTTTCATTCACCTGTCAGTGTGAATACAGAGTTACACTCCGTGTTTGACAGGGAGTGGAGAGGGTCCAGTTTGAGAAAGGCACTTCATGTTATGTGTATGAGCTTCTGGTGAGCTGATGATCTAACAGTATACCTGGCCTCCATGACTGTGGCAGAGATTCTTCCTGTGCTCTTGAACAGAGACACTGCCTTATCTACATCTTGGGCAGCCTGGCAATGGGGCTGCAGACACACAAATTGTATAATATTATAAATTGTAATACTGTTATTATATAATAAATACTGTTATTAACCCACCATTCATTAATCACTGATGCACACCTTAGAATAACCCAATTTCAAAGCAAAGAGAAAAATCTTACTACTTTGTGACATTTTCTTCATCTTTCTGTCCTTGAGATTTTTTAACAAAGATAAGATCCTTGAAGGTGCTATATGTATGAGAACATATGTTTGAAAACCATTAAGTGCTCAAAGTTGGAATCAAAAGTCTGGTCAGATGGTATGGATGGAGTCAGATGGAGGGTGACTGGCAGTTGATTAATATAATTTACTACATCGATAATTTTTTAACTTGGTGCTGAACCCTAATCCTAACCCTAACCACTATTACCTGCACTGGTGCTCCACTTGCACCAGAAATATCCTCATATAAACCCATGTGCTCCACTGACTCCTGCATGTACACACACATAAACAGAAACATAATTTTGGATAAAAATAGACATCACAAAACATTAAAGAGGAATGCATTAGTACAAGTTCTACTGGATTTAAAAATTTGAAAAATTATTTTTCAGGGACACTAACCACAATAATATAATCATTAAGCTCTGTTAATGTTACATAGTTTCAATATGAAAAATTCTAAATAATGCAGTAATACTGTATTGAAGACAAATTCCTTCATGTAGGAATTTTATTTTTTACCCTCTCTCTTACCTTGAGGTCAGCTAGCCTGGTCTTGGCCAGAGAGATGTACTCCATCAGGAGGCTGTGATGTTTCGGAGGTATATATGGAGGATGGAGGATATGAACCTACCATGCAAAAATGACAAGGTTTAAATCAAAGCTGAGTCATTAGAGCAGGATAAATGGTAAATATACCAGTAGTTGTCTTTTATTATAACGTTCTTCCTCATATCCAGAATATAGTATACATGTGCATTATTTCTATTTATATATTTCACTGTTATGTTAATGAAAATGGCTGGTCAGTTTTGATATCCCACAATAACACAGCTCCTATTTATATCTTCTATCTTGTGTATCAAATAATTATTTTCTGTTTCTATTATACAGTTTAGTCATAGAGATCCTTAAAGGCTGGTCTGATCTAAAAGCCAATATATAATGTATGTAATACAGTATCTAACAGTACTATCCAATATCCAAGCGACACGAGAGGTTTGCTGAATGTCACCTTGAGGTACTGTGGGGGTTCAAAAGGAACCAGGTCAGAGAGGAACTTCAGCAGGAACACCAGAGATTTCTTACTTGTTGCATGGTAGCCACTGCCACCACCAAAAGACATCTAAAAAGGCAGAACAAGGAACTTCAAGTTGGAATATGTGATCTTTTGAAAGAACAACACAAACTGCAACAATACCAATGACGAAGAATGACTTTTTGATGCTACCACCAGGAATCGCCAAAGTCACAAATGTTCAAATCTTACACATAAGTGCTTTGAACAGCATTATACTGGTTGTCCATGGGAAGATGTAAAAGAAAATATATATTTTTTAATTTCATTAAAAACATTTTGTGCACTAAACGTTGTTCTTTTCAAACTCCAGTGGAATTTTTTAGGATTTTAGGGAAAGGCAGAGAAAAAACTGAAAGGCGGTGAGTATCACCAATGCTTGTCTATACAAAGCAGTGTTATTCTATATTTGGTAATTTTCTTTTTTTCCCCCCATTTTTCAACAAATCACATAAAAAGACCAAAACCAACAATGAATTGATCCTACAAACAAGTATTGTGTGTGTATCCAAAGCCTGATATACAGCGGGCAACACTGGTCAAATATCCTTTTACTGTGAATAGTTAAATGAATAGAAGACGACCTGATCTCCAAAAGTTAAAGATGAAACATTTCTTTCAAAATTTTAAGCAAGATCACTGCATTATTTTTGTTTTGTACAATTTCATAGTGAAAAGAGGAAAGGATCACCATACAAAAGTTTGGGCAAATAACTTTTACCAAGGTCTCAGACCTTAATTAGCTTGTTATTGTCGCAACAATCAGCAGCATTGGGCTCCTCTAAGCAGCTGCCTGGCACTGTTTTAAAATAATTGATGGCCACAAAGCAGGAGAAGGCTTTAAGAAAATAGCAAAGCGTTTCAGGTAGCCGTTTCCTCAGTTTGTAATGTAATTAAGAAATGGCAGTTGAAGGGAACGGTGGACGTCAAGTTGATGTCTAGAAGACCAAGAGAATTTTCAGAGAGAGCAGCTTTTAGGATTGCTGGAAAGGCAAATCAAAGCCCCTGTTTGACTGCAAAAGGAAGATTTAGCAGACTCTGGAGTGATGGTGCACTGTTCTACTATGCAGCAACACCTGCACAAATAGGACCTTCATGTAAGAGTCATCAGAAGAAAATCTTTCCTGCTTCACCACAAAACTCAGCATCATCTCAACAAGCCTGATACATTTTGGAAACACGTCCTGTGGACAGGTGAAGTTAAAATAGAACTTTTTGGCCACGATGAGCAAAGGTATGTTGAGCATGTGGGTATATTGATCATGCTTTGGGCTTTTGTTACATTTCACTGGTAGAGGGAAGAATGGATTCAATTAAATACCAGCAAATTCTGGGAGAAAAAAGGCTGAAGATGAAAAGAGGATGGCAACTGGCTAATGATCCTAAACACACTTCAAAATCCACAGTGGACTTCCACAAGAGGCTTAAGATGAAGGTTTTGCCATGGTCCTCACAGTCCCCCGAACTTAACTGTGGATAGAACTCAAAAGAACAGTGCATGCAAGACCGTCCAAGAATCTCACAGAACTACAAGCCTTTCCCAAAGAAGAATGGGTGAAAATCCCTCAAACAAGAACTGAAAGACTCTTAGCTGCTACAAAAAGCTCTTACAAGTTGTGATACTTGCCAAAGGTACTGACCATGTATGGTGCCCAAACTTTTGTTTCATGCCCTTTTCCTTTTTTTGTTGTTTTGAAACAAAAACAAAAAAATACAAAAAAAAAAAAAAACAGAATTTATGACCAGGAGTGCCAAAATGTTTTCCTGCCATTATATCTTATTCCTTTGGGCCACAGAGCTCCATTATTGTCCAAAAACTATGAAAAACACAACAGTTAGACACACCATTGCACTGGATGACATGTTCCTTCAATACTGTGAACATAAACACTGCAATTTATTTTGCACCTAACACGTATTATTCTGCGACTGAAGATAGTCCTAGACAAACTGTTTACTCTTACCTGCTAAAAACTACAGTGTTAGGTTGTTTTAGGAAATTACTAAGCGTTTTTTAAAAATGACACTATATAATTTTAATATGAAGATTTACGACTTTAGGAGGGATTGAGGGGCTTGGGACTGAGTGTCAAGGACAGAGTCGGGATGGCAGAAAGTATTAAGAGAGGGGCTAAACACATTGTTGGCTTTTTTATTGTCATGTGATTTGTTGACAATAAGAAAAATATAGAATAACGCAATCCTATCCTTTGAGAGACGCTCTTTGGTTAAAACCCTGGTCTTTGAAAAACTGATACGAAACCTTGAACCAATCACTGTAGGAGGAGAAGATGCCGGTTCCCTCCAGCGCACCCTGTCGAGCCAACAAGAAGGCAGTTATCATGCTCTCTAAGTCATAGCCTTCAAATGCAGAACTCAGCAGTCTGGACAGCAACTCTGATAGAGGCACAGAAACAGAACAGACATGACAAATCTTTATCACGGAATTCAAAATAACTGCAAGTCTTTTTTACAACTGTCAGGTAACAAAAGAGAATCTGATTTCTATTCATTTGTGCTTCCCTGTGTATAAATACTCGTATGATATAACAGTCTACTGGTGTAGGAAATTAATAATAACTACTTTATTTATATACTGTAGCATCTTTCATGACACAGTTGAAAGTGCTTTACATTAAAAACAAAGTAGTAATAAAAAAAAATTTTAAAATCCAAAACATAAAACAAGTTGAAATAATAAGAACAATTACATCAAATACCATCAATTAAAAAAGCCGTAAGATAAAAGTGAGTTTAAATAAGAGGTTTAAAAGAGAATACTGAGTTTGAGTTTTGCTTAAAATGCAAATTGCTAAATACTTCACTCATCTATTAGAAACTGCTAACCTAAGTTAATTTATAGGGTGACAATTATTATACAATTTGATTGCACCACTCATGCAAAGCATGTGCATGAGGGGTGCATCAGGGGTGGTCAAGAACAGTACAACAGTTGAGTGGATTTCAGTATTTTTCCTTCCATCAAAATGGTCAAATTTATTATCAGCATAAAATACTGGTCATTTGAAATTTTAATCCAATAATACAGGTATCACTAAAACCCAGTTGCTCTCTCGTGTTTACCTCTGAGGCTGGGCTGAGCACAGGGGTTGTAAACCAGAAGAGTGGACAGGAAGCACAAGACATGTTTCCAGTTGACCTCGTGGGATTCCAAAACCTGCTGCAGGTGACGCAGCAGCAGCTCCGCACTGAAGATCAAAGCCAGCTTTTACAGAATCACAGCAACAAAACAGAAAAGTCACTGTTAGTTCCATTGCAATAGACCCTGCCAAGCACAGATCTGAAGACACAAAAAGCTCCTAAAGTAAGCCGGGCTCTTTTTAGTTCAGTGACAGCAAACAGAAAAGTGCTACTCTGATCAGGATCCAGGATCAGAATACAGGAGTTGACTGACATACTGACATATTAGCTGGTTGTTGCAGCTAAGAACATCACACTAGATAAATCAGTACTCTCAGTACAATGTCCCTCTAGGCTGAAGGCCATACACCTGAGGCCCTTTAGTCATTTGAATGCTGTTACGTCTGTTTACATCTTAAAATAAGGGAAAGACACTGACTGTGGAAACTGCAGAAGAGTCAGCCTTGTTGCTGCTAATACGATGTATTAGTTTTGCTAGACTGAGAGCAGAGGATATTTTATGTGAAGCTATAAAACAGTTTAATATATATACAGTATACCCTCTCATATGTGAAAAGCCATTTTAATCTTGGCAAATTTAATTATATGTACGTGAAGGTTAACAAACCCAGTAACATTGGTTACATATAACATTTACCTTGCGGAATAGAGAGGTCAACAACCAGCTGGATTTTGCAAAAGTCCACTCATTCTGCAGAGTAATGGCATCTGACACTGAGAAAATATGGTTTAGTTGTTACACTTTTAGAAATTATTTTTTTGTTATCATTATGAGAGCAGCAGGTACTGTATATCAGGATACTTACAGTGGCATGAAAAAGTGTGGGCACCCCTGGTCAAAATGACTATTATTGATTACTTGATATTTCCATCTTTTACAGTTACCCTGCATAGTCGGTCCTTAATAACACCCCCTTTGGCAAGTATCACCGCTTGTAAATGCAATTTTTAGCAGCTAAGAGTCTTTCAGTTCTTGTTTGAGGGTTTTTCACCAATTCTTCCTTAAATAATGCTTCTAGTTCTGTGAGATTCTTGGACCGTCTTGCATGCTCTACTCTTTTGGGATTTATCTACAGATTTTTGATGATGTTTAGGTCGGGGAACTGTGGGAACTGTGGAAAAAGATTCAGCTTGCGCCTCTTGAAGTAGTACACTGTGGATTTTGAGGTGTGTTTAGGATCATTATCCTGTTACTATCCTCTTTTCATCTTCAACGTTTTACAGACAGTGTGATGTTTACTTCCAGGATTTGCTGGTGTTTAACTGAATCCATTCTTCCCTCTACCAGTGAAATGTAACAAGCCCAAAGAATGATTGATCTACCCACTTGCTCAACATACCTTTGCTCATCGTGGCCAAAAAGTTCTATTTTAACTTCACCTGTCCACAGGACGTGTTTCCAAAATGTATCAGGCTTGTTGAGATGATGCTGAGTTTTGTGGTGAAGCAGGAAAGATTTTCTTCTGATGACTCTTACATGAAGGTCCTATTTGTGCAGGTGTTGCTGCATAGTAGAACAGTGCACCATCACTCCAGAGTCTGCTAAATCTTCCTTTTGCAGTCAAACAGGGGCTTTGATTTGCCTTTCCAGCAATCCTAAAAGCTGCTCTCTCTGAAAATTCTCTTGGTCTTCTAGACATCAACTTGACGTCCACCGTTCCCTTCAACTGCCATTTCTTAATTACATTACAAACTGAGGAAACGGCTACCTGAAACGCTTTGCTATTTTCTTAAAGCCTTCTCCTGCTTTGTGGCCATCAATTATTTTAAAACAGTGCCAGGCAGCTGCTTAGAGGAGCCCAATGCTGCTGATTGTTGCGACAATAACAAGCTAATTAAGGTCTGAGACCTTGGTAAAAGTTATTTGCCCAAACTTTTGTATGGTGATCCTTTCCTCTTTTCACTATGAAATTGTACAAAACAAAAATAATGCAGTGATCTTGCTTAAAATTTTGAAAGAAATGTTTCATCTTTAACTTTGTCTTTTGGAGATCAGTACATCCACTTAAATTGACCATTTCAGTCCTTCCAAATCTGAATTTTCTAACCCCATTTAAAGTTCTTGTCAGATGAGTGTAGACATTGTTTTTAAAGCAAAATATAAGTATCAACATCATCAAGCAAAAACAGCAACAAGCTGTTATAATGGTCTTGTAATAACCTGTTAGTCGAGGCTTGTAAGTGAGTGTCTGTGTGAGAGAGTATGTGAAGAAACGCTGAAGCGCTTCTGTCGACGCTGAAACTCCACATAATGAAGCATCAAATATCTGAATCCTGCACAAAACACAGGGCAGAGAAGTAAGAAACAGAGACATCTAATGTCATACATACTTTCAATGCTGAGGCAATGGTCATAAACCCCTGTTGACCCACTGTTGGTTCACTTTAGAAAAAATACATAACCTAGAATATAACAATGTTGAAAACCTTCAGTAAAACCTGATGAAAATGTGTTTTTGCATTAAAAACAGCAGAGTTAACTTTCATGCTACTGACCACAGTGTCTTTTGTTTAATAATAGGAGGTAAACTCCCCAGTCAGTGTTTTAATTTACATATAAAAATATGTATGCTTTCTTGGACTATTTCCATGTTAAAACTGCAGCCCGATACATGAGCTGCATCCTTACTCATTTTCAGATGTATCTTTTGCTCACAGAATCCCATAATAAGTTAAAGGCCAGTGACCATAGGTGTGACCATGTTGTATTTAACAGGTATTTGCCGTCAATCACTGAGACATTAAATAGAATTGACCTGAAACTTTTAGTCGAGTAATCATTATTCGATAAACAGAAAATTAATCTGCAACTATTTTGATAATCAATTAATTAATTGAAAATGCTAAACATTCTCTACAGCCACCTTCTGAACTATGAGGATTTACAGTTTTCTTTGTCTTTTGAGATAATAAACAATATCTTTGGATTTTAAACTGTTGGTCAGAAAAACAAGTGATTTAAGGATGTCTAGAAGAAAAAAAAAAACTGGCTTATCTAGTTTTAGCTATCTGATTTCAAATCCAGTAGTAATAGAACTAGGTCTCAGGACTGGTCAGTTTTAAATACTTAGCTTGGGAAGACATGATTCTTTATATGATAAATGGTATCGACTGCAAACACATTTCATGTGTCCCTTTAAATGATTTTAAGCTATTTATACAAACTGTCACGCTTTCTGGGACATCTGCAATTGCTATTTTATGTAAGTAAATAATCTCCCGGTACATCGCCAAATGTCTGTGTATGTTCTCTGTCATGTCTTGAAATTTTTTTTGTACTGGAACCTCAATCTCAACAAGATTATCTGATTACATAAATTTAATAAGACAAATAAAAAACAAAGAACCAAAGCTTAGCTCCTGCTCCAGCAGACTGCAAAGTCAGGCTCTTGTCCACAGTGTCTAGAAGCCCTGAAGAACAAAGACAAAAAAAGGAAAGCAGTAAAATTAGGTGTCTTAGCAGTTAAAGAAGTAGAAAATAGCTTTCAGGGTCCTGAGGTGTGAATCAAAGTACTTTACTAAATATTTAATCAACACAGGACAGGGTTAGTGGGACAGGGACATGTAGACTCACAGAAGAGCATTTCATCAAGTACTGAGCAGCAGAGCAGGGAGATCCTTCTGTCTGGGACTGCTGGCTCATGGCTTGGCTCAAAGCCAGATCCCACCAAGACTCCAACTACCACTGAAACATAGATCTTGTCTTAAATTTATCTTAAGCAGGGGTGAAACTACAAGAATTGACTTCATATATGGCATTTGGTGAACATTTTATCAAGAGTACTTGTTACCAGGAGTGCATTATTTTTTGTAGCTTGGCTGGTTGCAGTTAAAACACCTAACCTGCGGTATTTTTTTTACCTTTGGACAGACCAAGGCTAGCTGTTTCTCCCTGTTGAGTGTCTTTATTCTAAGTTAAGATAACTGTCTGTAGCCATATACTTACCATACAGACATGAGAGTGTTATATCATGCTCTCACATAACTCTCGACAGCAAGAAAACAATGCAAATTTCCCAAAATGTTGAGATAAACAAGAATCAACTGGGCAAAATTAACAAGGTGGTGAATAAAGTCACTGATGAGCAGCAGACTTCTTTGTCTGTCACATTTAACCAGAGCAAATCCCAACCTTGTTTTCTTTAAGGAATGTGATGTCCTCCCCCAAGTCATAGATACAGGTCTCTAAAAATTAGGTGCAGCAGGTTTAAGTTTTCATTCATACCATGAGCAAAAAAATGCTCTTAATACATTAAAAAAAAAAAAAAAAAAAAAAAAAATTATTGTGTTTTGTATTGCATGTAATTGTCTCATTGTCTTATTTTGTTTTTATTTTTATGTTTATGTTTATTTTTGCTGCCTTGCTGTAAAAAATAATTTCCTTTTGAGGGACAACAAAGGTCTAAATTGAACTGAACTGTGATGATACTTTTTTATAGGAGAAGAATAGGAGGAAAAGACTCATAATCAGACTTTTTCCTGGTATGGCTCAATTTATTTGACAGGGAACCTTAATCAGACTGATTTTAATTTTATGATGAAACTTGCTTCCAGGGTAAAAATAAATTCATTGTGGCCTGACAAGCTGATCAGGATAAATTCTCCCAAAACTATAGCAGCTTTGTGTAATGTCTAGGTAGTAAACACCTTTCAGTATTTAAATGAGTTTGTTGATGATTGATTGAGCCCACGTCTTCCAAGAAGCACAACTACTATTAGATGAGTGAAAGAAATCTGCGTCCTTACTTGACAACACTTTCTGTTGAACTTGTTTGGTCTCCTCTTCTCCCTGTGGAGGTGTCCAACTGCACAGAGCCTTCAACTGAGGCACCAACCAAAATCTCAAGCCTTCATCACTGGATGGAGAAAAGCAGCAGGAGGGCAGAAGTGAATAACGGGTTAACATTTATTTCCTACAGAAAGGTGCCAGCCATGTTTGTAAATTTCAAAAACTCTGAGATATCCCTTTTTGATGTTTGCAGCTTACATTTGAGTTCTTCTCTGAACTGAACTCAGTGTACAATGTAAAGATGGCTCTTACTACGTCCACAGAGGGACACTTTGACAACAAAACTGACAGCCAGGGTCTGTGTCTTGCCGTGAATTCAGCAAAGATAAGTAACTGATTTAAAAGCAAGTGTGAGTTTGTAAAATGTAATGACTACTCAGAACACTTAACATTCAATACCACTGAATTTGTAGCATTGAATGATTTCACTTTCAAAGCAGAGCTTTATGAATTTATGTGGTTTGATTCTCCATCTCTTTTCAAAATTCAGAAACAAGACTTATATTATAGATTCACACATCAAGAGAGAAAATCCAGGTTCTCAGTTGCTCATCTGAACTTGTCTTTCTTGTTCTCTGCCTTCTTTTATCAATCCTTGGTAGTCTGGGTGTTCAAGTTGTAATTTTCCATCATAAATTTAGCCAATCCAATGTCAGAAACCTGATTGTTTTGACGTGACAAGAATTTTTAGGAAAAAAAAAAAAAAAATTACCTGTTGAATTTGAGCAACATGAAGATAGTTTTTAGATTATACACTTCCCTAAAAAATGAAATCCAGAGATCATATTTTTGAAATTGCAGCTTGTAACTCAACCAACATAAAAATTAAGATAGTTGGTTTTCAAAGTAAAATATCTCAACACCATATATTTAGTGTTATTTAAATTCTAACATTAAGTGTTACGAAGGTGGTTAAATTTCAAAAGGACTGTCTTTGCTTCTATAAGCTTCAATAAAAATACTGGTTCCAGTCCTGACATTCATCCCTGGATGCTCGGCCAGCTCCACAGCAGCTTACCCTGATGCCCAACAAAAGGGTACAGTTTGCCTAAAACTGGGTTTAAATTAAATATTTCTTACCTCTCTAAAATGTACTTCAGAGTGAAGATGTTGTAAAAGTGAAGATGGTACACCACTTCCAGCTTGGGTAGCCTCTGTCAAAAGACTTATATATTACATTTACTACATCCATTCTATTGTATAGTTTTTATTGTACTATCAAGTTGTTTCATCTGAGCAACAAGTAACAATTAATACTGAGGAAAATTTCCTGTTGTGACATTTTAGACCAACTGAAATAAGGGGAGTGAAAACTTAGGCAAACTTACTTTCCATTTTTTAGTTTCTGTACGTGCAAATTAATTTCTTCAGCTGCATTTTACATTGTCTTGTCTATAGAACTCAGACTGAAAATCGTCAACAAATGCATTGAACTTAATGTCATTTCAAATTGTGTAAAAAGAAGTAAATACCTTTTTCAGGCCTTATATGCAGTGTATGAACATGCACACAAACACACACCTGATTTCTCCTGTACTCCTGCCAGAGCAATTTAGGACAGAGGGCTCCCTGTGATAGCAGTTCTTTGCTGAACTCTAGCAGGACACACAGTTGGGCCTGGAGAGGACAGGAATGACACTTACGGGGATTTCCTCTATAACATGCTTTCTGTACGCTCAACAAGAACCCTGCAATAAAGAAAGACAAACTCGAGCTTTGGTTGTGGCCATGTTCCAGGGCGAGAACATGTTAACTCAAAAGATCACAATGTGGTTCTTTCTACACAGAGTAGATTTGTATATTCGTTTCCTCTGACAATCGTGGAATATTTAAAAACAGTGGAAAAGAGAAAAACTGTGCACCTCTGGTTGTAAAAGAATGCAGTTTACTGTTTATTTTGATAAAGAGATATCACTTGATTTTCACTTTATTCTGCTATGAAAACGATTGATACCAAGGATGAAACAAACATTGGGTTTTAACCGTAACCGTAACCCTAACCCCCTAACCCTAACCCTAAAGTCTGATATGAGAAGCCTGGTGTCTAGCTAGCAGTAGCTTGTCCATGTTTGGTCTTGAGCTGACGACGAGAGAGGTGAAATAGAACAAACATAGCAATAAGCAGGCGCAAATGGTGCACCAGTGAACAAGCTCCATTCCTACCATGTTCTCAGGGACCGTGTTGTCGGCAACTGACATACCTCACAAACTAAGGGTGGAAACTTCTGTGTCTGCCACTGTAGCTGAACAATGTTAAACCACAGAAGTAATAATTTGTCAATAGATCTGTAGCACATTTGTGATGCAACTACTATCTTCAACTGGTAAAACAGCAACGTTGCATCACCAGGGAGGTTAAAAGCACATATATACAAATAACCACAGAAATCTTTGACAGGTCAAAATTAAAAGTTTAAAATTTTAAAGTCTTAAAATCCTTTTTAATTTCTGAATTTCAGAGGATCACTAATGTCTTATCTTAATTACATCTGTGCATATGGTGTATAGTACTGGAATTAAGTCTTCCCTAATTCAGCATTTACTTGTGGGGTATCTAGAGTTAGCCAGTCCTGATATTTGCAATGTTTCCCAAAACCAGACATACTAGTTCTATACAGTATAAACTACATACTAATCAACATACCTTACTGTTTTAGCAGTTGTATACATAAAAAAAATAACATACTTTCCTATTTTTTACTCAAAAGAAATTATATAGTGCACATGCAATATCATACATCAATCAACCGGCAACTTTGGAATGCTACTGCCAATTAAACTGTCCAAAGACAAAGCAAAATGTCTTTCTCAGCAGTTAATACTCATTTTTTAAATTTGTTTTCTGTGATCTTTCTGGTGCTGTCTCACAATGACCCACAATTTATTTGAATTTTCTGCAGCTGTCAGCAGCTTGCTTTTGTTAGTTTTCTTCAGCTGGACATCTGCAGTAAATAAAAATAGTTGTTTTTTTTTTAATTTGGTGCACAAGTACCCTTAGGTAAAGAACCCAGGGAGAGCATCACATGTTGTACAGGGACCATGTGCTTGCTTCAAAACAACATCTGTGATATGAGCAAATCTGCATCATAGTTCCAGTGACATCTGCACTTACACACTCAGCCAACAACAAACTACAAAGAAATGTAACTTTAAATCATACTGTCAGATACTCACTCTCCGAGAGGAAGTGAGCAGCTCTCTCCTCTTGTCCTCGCCCTCCTCCTGTTCTTCACTTCCAGTGATCTCCATCAGTCTCTCAAGCATCATCTTCACTGACAGCACCGCCACCGGGACACCCAGTTGTGTGGCCTGATGCCTCAGCTCACACACTGCCCACGGATAATACGACACATGCTGTAGTTCATTGCATTTACTTCATGTCAAAGTTAGGTTGTCATCATGTGACACTCCTTATCTGAGCAGGAACCATTTTCATAAGTCTCCTCTGTGGTGTATACAAGGAAGGAAATGACATCTGAAAACTGATAGTTTTCCATAAGATAAACAATGAACAAAGATGGACATCATGAAAAGGTTACGAAAACTTGTTCATGTCTGCCATTCTGCAGCTGACATGAATATTACATGTTAGAGAGTCCTAACAACCAACAAACACTGAGAATTTCAAACCTTATTGCTGATGACTGCAGTACCACACTTCTCTTATTTCATAGTTTTTCATAGTTTTACAGCTCTTTGTTCTGTAATGAATGTATAGAGCAGCAGGTGTCTCTAGGCCAGATTGTGTTACATGTCCCGCTATTTTAACTTCGACCACATTTGCAAAACTGATGTACAGCACAGACACCATTTCTGAGGGCTTGTATCAAACACTCACCCAACAGTGACCCTGCAATGTCAGATGAGATACTTTCAGATGCTGGTGGTTTTTGCTCTCCATTCTGAATGCAGGAAATGTTGCAAGGATCTAGACTCTACAAAAAGTGTGAAAAATACAGTAAACATGTATTATTATTATTATAATTTACATATTATCGTATACCAGCTACTGAATTTGGACATATCACTTCATTATGAGTCCAGTCCCCTAACTAGTTCCTAGCACAAGTAGCACAGGTCTACGGTTGAGGAAATTTGAGGCTGAAGCCACTTTTCTAACTCTTTAAAACCCATTGTATAATTCACCCAGAAGCACTTATTCCAATAGTTTTGTTTTTTGTTTTTTTGGTAGTGGTTTTGTGCCATAAAACTTTCCTTTGAAGCACAATGCAATGCAGACTACTGTATTTCCCTCTAAAGCGAATCAATTGGCACATAGGATAAATAGCATATAATGGCCAGTAGAAGCCAGAAATCTTTGCATACAGTCTAACACAAATAGAGGCACATTTTTTACTAATTTGAAGTTATTATATAATCTGAAAGTTTTGACATTGTCAGTTGTTACACCCTCTTTCTCAGTCCACAGATTTCTATAAAATGTGATCATTATAAGGGTTTCATGTTGGGTTTAATTAGCCGTCTAGCCCAGTAGTTTCTTTGATCGTCTTGAGATCAGTTCACTCACCTCGACCTCCCTGAGCAGACTACAGAGGTTCTGCTGCTGCTCCAACAACTGGATCGCTGCTTCCTGCAGCCGCTGACCATCTTCCTTCTTCTGCCTCGTCACCACATGGCTAGCTGTGAATACAATGGGAGAAACACAAAGCTTAAAAATTTTCCAATGTTCATACGGACTCAGTTTTAATATATAGTCAGCTATGGCACAAACTAAGCTAGTCTTAAAATCTTCAACCCAACTTAAAACCATACAAATACCTTTAGTTGGTTATTTTGTTGAAAGAAATTTAAATAGCAGTGATTCTCTATTAAGGTTCACACCAAACTGTACTCAAAAGCTGGCAGTTTAATACGTCCATGACGCCGAAGGTAGTTAATTTGACATCGATAATGTTATAAAACATGTCATCATTACAACAGCCATAGTGACATAACGTTAGAATGGGAGAAGGTACAGTGATGAACGTTAGTCTAGCTGCATTTTGAGTCTGGTTTTCAATTTAAGGCTGTATTCACATGTTGATTAAGACGATGCTCCATAAATAATAAAGTTAACTTGGTCCAGCCGACAACTCACCGAGGAGGCTCGACAGAGTCTTTTCCTGGGGGACCGATTCACATGATGCACTCACTGACATTTTTCTTTTGGCTGAATGTTTTAAAAAACGCTTCGACAGAAATTCGACGTCTCAGCCACTACGCAATTTGAAATGAATACATTAGCTGTATTTTAGAGAATTAATTGACTAATTGACTAAACGACTGCATTGATTCCCTAGCTTGCTTTTTCAAGCTGCCTCAGAACTGTCTCGGTTCACCTCATCCTCCATGTTTTCCCTCGCGCTCTTTTTTGCCATTGTTCCGTTCTAGAGCCAATCAGAATAAACCATCCCGGATATGTTGGGACAAACATAAATCATCCCGGAGTTGTAAACTCCCCCAAATACCAGTTTTCTGGATCTTTGTGTTAACAGTTCCCCCGGATAACTGTATTAAATTAAATTTTAAAAAAATCCAGTGTATCAATTTATGTATTTGTGGAACAAACTGAAGTTCAAAAAACTAATCAGGGAATGAAACAACAGATCAATCTTCCCAGACAGCACAAGGGACAAACAGATCAATAAATGGTAGAGGGCACGTCATCTCCCCTCCTCCTTTTATCAGCAAAGAGGCGTTAAGATGTTGACCTGCATCAATGACTGACTGGAAGTGTGTGGCAGCCAGTTAGATCGACGTACAGTGTGGTGTTACAGCTTTCATTCAAAATGTCTGGTACTACAGCAATAATCAAACCCCTTTATGCTGTATATAGACTTAAGATCTGTATACAGTTCTTACTATGTACCATTCCCCTGTGCGTCAGATAACATGATGACATGTTGTACATCTAATCCGTTTTTTGAGCTTTGGGGTTTTGTTGTTGTTGTTGTTGTTGTTGTTGTTGTTTTTAACACTGTATAGTTCTTTTATTTGTTGCATGCTGAAAGAGTTTTGTATGATTAGTTAATTACTCTTTTTGAAAGATGACGCCAAAAGTAGGTTATTGCTCTGGTAATGAAAGTGAGTTCCATGTGAACTTGTTGAACAACGTTATCAGAGGGGACAATCAAGCACGGCGTCAGGAATTCAATCTTGGATGGGGCAAAGTAATTTTGCCTGGGCCTTTTAATTACAGAAAGTAATGTTGTTTGCCTGCCTTTGATGGTTTCTAACTGGTAGTCTCGCTATAACAGAAATGACTGATATCAGCGCTACCTCCCTGTCTTGAGTACATTGTTTTCTAGGTTCTTATATTCTCAAGGCTATGTTCTTCCAGTCATTTAGGATGGGCCAGTTGTGCAAGCAGGGCGCGCCCAGGCCCCTTAAGCCCACCTATAACGCTGCATCTGGGAACAATTTAGACAGAACCACTTTTCTACTCCTTTGAAATATCGCTAAAAAGAACAGGCGCATCAGTTTACTGTACCCTCTTATGTCATGGCAACATCTCTGTATTGTATTTTTTTTTATCCTGCACTGTATATGTTTGTTCTTTGTACACGATTTTACTTATTCTTTAGTGTTGACAAGGTGTTTCTGCAAAAGTGCATGTATGCTCAGCTGATCTCTATCTGTATTAAAAAAGGTTAAATAAATAAAGCTATTTGATAAATATATATACTGTATCTCCCTAAGGAGAATTTGGATCCTGAAAAACTCTATTACATTACATAGTTTTTCAACCAGTGATCTTATTATGAGGATGTTTCCCATGATTTGTGATTGTACTCACTGACACACTGCAAACCAAGAGTTAAGTTTAATCACATAGCAGTCATGTTGGCATTTAAATCATGATCAGTTTCCTTTTTTAAGATCCACTTTTGATCCACTCAGGAAGCAGAAAGTCTAAGTGAATAAAAAATGACAGAAAGGTTTTTTTCCCCCATAGATCATAACTGTGTTCTAATTGCACACTATATATTAGGTGGTGGAAGAAGAACTCAGATTCTTTACATAAGAAAAAGTAACAATACTACAATGTAAATATACTACATTAAAAATCCTGAATTCCAAATATAATGGACCCCTGTCAGTGTTACATTACTATATACTACTGGGACATTAGCACTATTGTTTTTAATTATCTAAATGTAGTTGGTCAAAATGGAGATCTTTTTAACTATTTTGTATACTGATTTATAGCAATGCATCATATTATATGAGCTGGTTATAAAGTTTGTATGTAAAATATCAACCTGTACCTATAGCTGTCAGATAAATGTAATGAGTATAAATTAGCAAAAATAATAGTCAAGTAAAGTCCGAATACTTAAAATTGTATTCTAACCGACAAAACATTTAACAACATTCCACTACTTCTCATATTGTAAGATATGACAAACAAATTAATGTTGATAGTTCACCATTTTGGAGTATTTTACTGTCTTTTACAATGATTAAATGATAAAAAAAAGATAAATAAGTTTGGCAAAACAAAGTAACTAATCATACTACACCACAAGAAAGGTACTGCAAATTAAATTAATAAAATGAAATCTAAATACTTCAAAAATGTTTTGGTACCAATGTCTAATAAGTCACCCTTTAAAAGGGGTCCCATAGGTCACAAGTAATGGCTGTATTAATGTTTAATATATCATATGCTAATGCTTTATTGATCAGTAATAAGCTATTAATAAGAACAATCTCTAGGCTTCCAGGTAGTGAAAAGTCTCTGCAAGCTCTGCAAGTGTTTAATAAGAATCAGCTCTGCAGTTCTAAATGTTAAAAATGCTCACAGTTATTGTGTTTTTACATCAAAAATAACTATCATTGGTTTCTTACTTTCTAATGAGCAAGAGTTAATAAGTTATCTGAAATAATAAATGTTAATTAATTAAAGCTATAATCTGTATTTTATATAGACAATTGGTTCACATGACTACTTGTCACCTAGCGCTGCACTATCTCTGAGATCTATGGACCTTTATAGCATTTTTCAGCTCATTGTTTTGGTTTTCTGGACTGCAATGTCAATGTTTCACTCTCACTACACTTATAGCGTCGTTTCGGCCACAGCAGGCAACATATTTTCTGCGAAAAAGCTCTGTATACTATAAACCCAGCATCAAACAGACCACAAACAAAGTTAACAATGAGCTTGTGGAGCAATTAGCTGCTAATAAGTGAGATATTTTTTTTAGGAGAGTGAATATTGATGTTACATTCGCCAAGTGGCCAGACATTGCTCCAAATTCATGCAAAATTTGCAGCGTGTTCACTGGATGTGTTAATGGTTAATTGTTTGCTAACAAGTTCCCTTTATCAACTTAGAATATGATATTATGTCAATGCTGTGTTAATAGCTTGATTCTGCTGCCCCCAAGTAGCTACATACTGGTTAGTGCAAGTTTTTACGACAAATTGTTAATGCTAAGAAGTTGTGATGAATGGATTTTGTTCCAGATGCTCAGCAGCTTTAGCTTACGTGTAAAGCATTTGTAAATGATACAATCATTTGATACAACATAAAAGCCTAAGAAAATAAGCTTAAAAGCTATACACTTATTAAACTTACAAGCTTATTAGAAAAAATTGTCATTGTTTTTACAAGGATGTATTACTGTGCCCTTCTGTCTGCAATTTCTTCAATTTTTTCCACTGTAAGCTCTCCTCCATTGTGTTATATTTTGGGACAGAAGTGTCCATGAACACCGAAAAGGAAATCTGAGTATGCATTAAGGAATTTAAAAGTATGCTGTTACCCTTTTTTTTTTCATTTGTCCCATGTGAATGTGCTACAGAGTAATGCACACAATACAGGTATGTACAGCAATCAGGATGCATGCAAGGACAGGTGTGACTGCAATGTAAGCTTCCCCCTCTTCATAAAATAGATAAAAAGCCTAAAGGACTGTTATATTGTACTGTGGGAATCTGCAACTCATGTTTCTCTAAACTTAAGCTATCAGTGAGGTTGTGATGTGTAAGATTAAAAATGTTGAAAAATAAAATTTTAATGAGATCTATCCATCCTTGAACAAATAAATAAGATTTTGACTCATTTCAAGTGTCGCATGGTGTATGCCACGCCTTGCCCAATCACACTGAGTGACCATGTCTGTACAGCAGCAGGCTCCATCTTGCCTTTGGTATGATGGAGTGAAGATTATTCTCAGTGTGCACAGTGCTCCTTTCCCCACAACCACCCATGTATTTTCTGGACTTCCCAGCTTTAATGCGGCAGGCAGTAGGAAAACCGTCTCATGGGTGTCAGTGAAAGGAACTCATGAAAACTTAATGCAATGTGTCCTCATGAATTTTTTAGGGCTCTCTCTTCCTATAATGCCACTAATGTGCAGGATAGAAATATAAAAAGGAGTGCTGATGTAAGGGGCTGAGTGCAAATCTACCAGCAAGGCAGAGCATCATCAGCTGTCAACACCATGAAGAACAACACACACTAACACCTGAGGACACACACTTTAAGTTGCAGCGGCAGCTCTTATCTAAATCATAATGGAGCCACTGTCACTGGAGGGCTCAGTTGGTCAGCAAAGTTTTGACTCGATCTGGATCTCAACAGGATTTCCTGTGTTTGTGCATGTGTGTATATGTGTGATAAAGTTTGAGGGAACACATGATGTCAACATGATGCCGCTATCACAGCATGAAAACTTACCCAGTTCCAATAGGGGGTTAGCTCAAACACAAAGCATACCAAATATGAAAAATACCAAATTCAAAACCTAGGACAAACACGATATACACACTGAAAGCCAAAATCTCCAACTACTCCTGCTGCAATTACTTATTTATTAATACATAGTAAAAATAAGTCAGTAATTGCAACTACTCCTGTTTTAATTACTGACTTATTTACTATGTATTAATAAATGACTGTATTCCGGTTATTTCTTACTGTGGGACTATAGAAGAAACATCACATTTCCTTAAACTTTAAATTACAAAACTGAATAAAGAACTAAGAATAATTCAGTGTTCAGGAAACCTATTGTGTGAATCAAATTGAGCAATAACGTAAAAACAAAGAAATAAAGACAAAATAAGCACAGATCCAGATTGTACTGCAAATCAAGTACAGTGTTTTTAAAAAATGGTTATAAAAGAATTTATAAATATTTCCACAATTAATTTCTTTTAGATCAACTGCAATTAAATATATGCTATGTGGTAGAATGCCAACAGAAATTCAGTGTAAGAATATGTATTTGCTGAAAATTTGTAGGATTTCTGCTTTGAAATTTATAGCTAAATTATGGGGAAGAAAGATAGGGAAAATTCAAGTTAAGAGGAAACAAGATGGAGGAAAACAGTTTCATTATGAAAAACATACAAATATATGTGCCCAACCTTGTTCATAGAAAGAGTTTTTTCTTCCTAGATGACAATAAAAAGGTACTGAAAGTATACATTGAATTCTTTTTTTTTTTAAATTTAGAGATTCAAAAAGAAAAATAATTTTATCCCATGAAAAATCTATTCAGTTTCCACTGACTTACATGGATGTATTTAGTTAGTTACACCCATGTAAGTCAGGGAATAGTTCTGTCCATGACAAATGCCTCGAGTGACAAAAATCAATAGTAATCATACAAAAGGAGCAATGTTTTAATGTATCAGGGATAGGAAAGATGTCGTGACTCAGAGAAATCATGTTGCTCTTTTGAAAATCATCATTCCCTTGTCAAGTACAGAGAAACAGACTTCCCTTCCTCTGTAAGGCAGCCACAGGAGTTGAAACACACCAGAACTGACTGAGAATCTTTTACCAAGCAACTTCAGCTCAGCCTGGAGGCTTTACAGCTGTGTTACATTCCTTAGAGCTCAGTCAGATCTGCTGCGCCAAAATAGCAAGTCTGGACACTCCTGTTTCCCACTACAATACTCCCTAAGAAAACATGTAAATGAAAGCAAAAAAAGGCTGCTGCTCTTGTTGCAAACAGGAAATGCAGTCATTACATAAAAAGACCTGTGTGTAAAATCCTTCCCTTCACTGCTGGAGCTGTTTCTAAGGAAAGCGAAGGTTGTTGTGTTGATTGTGAACTGTGAGCACATACTGTTTTCTGAATTTTGAACCTACAGTCAGTAGTTCAACTCTTGTTGAAACACAAAGCTGTTCAGTTTTCTTGTCATGAATTGCATGCAGTGTGGTGTTCAGCAAGAGTAAGCTGATAAAAACTGGACCTTGTCCTCTGGTACAATAGGTCTCTAAACTGAAAGCATGTTCCACAGACACATTGCCCATACTGACCTTTTGCATAGTTTGTTTATCTAGTATTTTTCAAATCCCCCTCTTCCTTTGAATCTAATCTTTGATTTATTTTAATTTCTTCCTGAGTACCTTACCTTTCTTATTTTACCTCTTTCTGTGAAGCACTGTGTAAACTCACAAAAAATAACATATCTTCTCAATTACCACTACTAGTATCTAGCAGATAGTCTTTCAGAAAACTCTTATGCCACAAACCCAAGCAAAGGAGGTTTGTGGTGCTTGAAGCAGAAACAAAAATACATTTCAAAAACTCTACAGCTACACGTCTTCCATAGACCATATTCCTGGTACTCTGAACTATCCACACTTAATTGAAAGCCTGTTTTACCAAAGATATAATCCCTTGGAGAACTGTTGACAGTGTGTTCTGTGGATTAATAACAGGGACACCTTTTCTGCAAAGACATTTTACATTGAAGCCTTTCCACTTTTCTCAAGAGCTTTAATACTTGCAGTAGTGAGAGAAGTATTCAGTTCCTTTTCTTATGTAGAAGTAGCAATACCACACTGTAAACACACTCTGTTAAGAGTAAAAGTGTTGCCTTCAAAACTTAAATAAAAGTACAATAAGTATAAGCAAAAAAATTGACTATCTTGGATAATCATTACAGATGCATAGAAGCATTTTAAGGTTGTATCTTACAGAAGTGGAGCTGACTGAAGTTATTTTATATACTGTGTGGTTTACTTTACTGTACAACAATGTGTTTTACTTTATATACTCATTAAAGATGATTCAAATCTCAATCTGAAAAGTAACTGTGCGACAGCCGTCAGACAAATGCAGTGAAGACTACAATATTTCCCTTAAATGTAGTGGAACAGAGGTATAAAGTAGCAAGAAATTATACTACTAACTAATGTACAAGTATCTCAGAAATATTCTTAGTGTAGTACTTGGGTAAATATACTTAGTATACTTCAGTAAAGGTTTCATGAAACCAAAACTACCTTATCTGGATGTTTAGATACAACTCAGGGTAAGTGAGAACATGTTTCTTAATTGTTTGGTTTCTCATGAATGTGTGAATGCAGTTTCATATATGTTAAAAAGAAACAATAACTCTGCTATTTCTGAAAAAGTGAAGTTAAACATGCTGTATATAAAGTTAAGTACATAAGTATTGGGACAGTGACACAGTTTTCTTAATTTTGCCTCTTTACACCACCACAATGGATTTGAAACGAAGCCATCAAGATGTTATTGAAGTGTAGACTTTCAGCTTTAATTTGACGGGTTTAACATTGAATATATATATTGAATTACCCGTTTAGGAATTACAGCCATTTCTATACATAGTCCCTCATTTTCAGAGGCTGGAGTTGATTCAAACTGGTGAATTTGCATTTGGTAGCTGTTCATGGGAACTCCTATGATACGTGTTGAAGAGATGTTGATGCAAATGAAGAAGGCCATCATCAAGCCCAAAAAAACAAAACAAACCTATCAGACAGATGACAGAAAATTTAGGAGAGGCCAAATCAACAATTTGGTAAATTCTTAAAAAGAAGGAAAGCACTGGCGAGCTCGGCAACATCAAAAGGCCTGGAAGACCAAGGAAGACAACTGAGGTGGATGATCGCAGATTTCTTTCCTTGGTGAAGAAAAACAGGTCAAGAACACTCTCCAGGAGGTAGGCATAACAAAGTCTACAATCAAGATTCGCCTTCATGAATGTAAATACAGAGGGTTTACCGCAAGGTGCAAACCACTGGTGACAATCTAGAACAGAAAAGCCAGATTAGACTTTGCCAGAAAACATCTGAAACAGCCTGCTCAGTTCTGGAACAAGATTCTTTGGACAGATGAAACCAAGATTAACTTGTACCAGAACGATGGGAAGAGAAGCGTATGGAGAAGGAAAGGAACGGCTCATTATACAAAGCACAACACATCATCTGTCAAACATGGTGGAGGCAGTGTTATAGCATGGGCATGTATGGCTGCCAATGGAACTCGGTCACTGGTGTTTATTGATGATGGGACTTCTGACTGAAGTAGCAGGATGAATTCTGAAGTGTATAGGGCTATAGTATCTGTTTATATTAAGCCAAATGCTGAAAAATTGACAGGATGGTGCTTCACATTACAGATGGATGATGACACAAAACATACTGCAAAAGCAACCCAAGAGCTTCTCAAGACAAAGAAATGGAATATTCTTCAATGCCCAAGTCATTCACTTGACCTCAACCCAATTGAGCACGTTTTTCATTTACTGAAAAAAACACTGAAGGCAGAAAGACTGACAAACAAGCAGCAACTGAAGGCAGCTGCAGTAAAGGCTTAGCAAAGCATTTGAAGGGAGGAAACTCAACATTTGGTGATGTCTTTGGGTTCCATTGACTGCAAAGAATTTTCATCCAAGTATTAGAAAAATCCTCCTATTTATGATTATGTTGGTTTGTCCAATTACTTTTGAGCCTCTGAAAATGAGGGACTATGTATAAAAATGGCCAAAAGTCGTGGCTGTTAAACACTTTGAATTAAAGCTGAAAGTCAGCATTTTAATCACATATTGATGGCTTTGTTTCAAATCTATTGATGATGGTGTACAGAGGCAAAATTACGAACATTGTGTCACTGTCCAAGAAATAAAACATCAGGTATCAGTAGCATTAATTCAAAAATATCAGAAATTTGATAAGCCAGTATGCCCTACATAGGTACTTCAACACATATTGTGAAACCGTTCTTTAAATATGGAAAACACTGAAGAGCCAGCACTTCCACCGTCTATGTGCTAAAGGGAAGCCCGACAGTCACTAAGTGCAACCACCAATAGGTTGATATTCTGGTAAAACACTGCCTATTTACAGTTTTGCTACAACAACCTACTGGCTCTCTAGCACACTAACCTGTTTGACAAGTTTCTTGGCAACATAGTCTCGACAAACTGAAGGCTGCTTTGAAAATGTTTTTATTGACTTTTTCTTCATTTCCTCTCTTTAATATTCAAGTACATGGATTTGCAGATCCAGAAAACACAATCAGTAGCAAATACTTTCAAAACATCATCATGTTTCCTTTTGATTCCTTCACAATTCCACTTTACCCGCGAATTCTCCCCAGGCTAAGACACATGGACCTCTTGTAAACTTGATACAAATCAATTTTTTCTTTTTTGATTACAAAAAGTAATCTGGTAGAAAAATATCTTTTCTTTTATAGGTATTTCTCTTTTTAGGAATATTTACATTGAGTACCTCACAGTATAATCAGATTTTTAAAAGTACATAGTGTAAAATAAACACAAAAAGTTCTCAGATGGGTAAAAGGCCTTTGGTTTTCTTGAAAAATACCAAAACGACAACAAAAGAAACATAAAAAGTTCACTGTCCCGGGTACAACAACAGTGATGACTGGACTGTTGATGTTGGGTGTCATGTAGCCAAGACTGTGGGACACCAAATTCAGACAGGTTTGAAAGAGGTTCATTCTTCAAAAAAGTTCAGAACAAAAGACTGCAGCTACAATCAAGTGTCACTCCTGGGGACGGCAGAATCACACAGCCTTCGCTGGGCGAAGTGTCCTAGAACAATGAGCAACATCTCTGAGGTGCTGCTGAGGGCCACAATGAAAGGCGCCTGGGATGCGAAGTCAGCCTCCACCCGGCGGAAAGACAGTTGCATGACGGCGAGGGCCAGCAGGCTGTTCTGGACGCCCACCTCGATACTGACCGTCTTCCTTTGTGGTGGGGCCAGGCCCGACAGCTTGGCCATGACGGCCCCAACCACCAGCCCCAGCAACGGCACCGTCACCCCCACTGCCACAATCTGGGGCCTGACATTGGCCAAGATGGATGCACCCATTTGGTAGGCCATGAAGATGCCACCTACGATGAGCATAAAGCTGAAGGGTCGTATGAGTGCTAACAGTACACGTGTGAGAGCTGGCAAGCGCAGCTTGACCAGCATACCCAGTGAGATTGGAATGGCAATGAACAGGAGGGTGCCAAGGATCTTCACGAATGGCACATGCAGGGCAGCGTGCACACCCAGCAACCAGCCATACAGAGCTGATGACAAAGGCATGGCTGCTGCTGCTGCCACTGTGGAGACCAGGGTCATGGATATGGCTAGGGTGACATCTCCACCGAGCAGCAGGCTGTACAGGTAGCCACCCCCACCACCTGGGGCAGAACAGGTGATGACCAGGCCCAGGGAGAGTGCTTTGGGCAGTGACGCTAGCTGGGACACACAGTAAGCGTACAATGGCATCACCAGGAACTGGCCCAGCACCCCTAAAAACAGTGGCACAGGGCTCCTCAGCAGACCCCGCAGCACCTCCACCTCCACTTTGCATCCGAAGGCACACTTGTTGACGAAGATGAGGGGCAGCAAGGCAAACAGCACAGGATTCTGAGAGAAATGGGAGAGGCCATCCGACTGGATGAGTCGGGTCGCCGGGTCATCGTTACCGGGCGCCACTTTGATGCAGTAATCCGTCCTCTCCTCGATCAGAACTGGCACCGAGTCCTGGTCCAGGTCCAGTAGCTGGATCTGCAGCTGAGCCCTGCCTGGGAACCCGGAGCGGATGCCGATAATGTAGCTCTTGGCTGGACCTGTGTGGCCGCTATCCGTAACATTAAGGATGGAGAGGACTTCCGGGTCCATGGAGCGGACTCTCACCTTCTGCTTCCAGCTCTGGCGGCCCTTCCTGGTGGCCGCAGCGCTCCGGTACTGGCTGGAGATTACAATCACGCCGTTCGTGTTTTCAGGAAACTCAAATTCCTGCGATGACCCGTCACCGATTCTGATATACTTGCTGCTGCTGTCGGCTGTCAGATTGATCTGGTTGCTGGTGTCAACAGTCAGGTTTCCGGTGGCCAGCGCCCGGTCCGTTCCGCCGATGATAAGGAAGAGACAACAGACTGTAAATAGCGTCCTCATGTTATTGACGGACAGGGGGTGGAGTGACGCCGCAGAGACACGCTTCTCCCGCGCCAGCGGCCTCCCCAGACGGTTACACCGCCGCCCTGTTATAGCAGAACGGCAAACTTCTCATTCTAGTCTCCGATATAAAACGACAGCGTCGGCAGACGGTTCCAAATCTTGTCTGGTTCCCATTTTCTCGCTGGCTTTATACTGGAACCTAAACATCACCCCGCCCTGAATGAGCCCAGCTCTACAGCAGCAGCCACCGGCACACAGGAAGCACAGACCCTCACAAGGGTCTCTCACGGCTTCCCCTTGGTCTACTCAATGTCACGATGTCCGTCTCGACAAACCAAAACCTTGCCTCGTCTTACGTGTTTTTTTTTTTTTTTTTTTTTTATGTCTCCGTGGTTGATGAGGACAGTGAGCATAGTATTTGCATTTGCTGGCGGATCCGAGCTATTTCGGTAAATTTATCTTGAGTAAAAGTAGGACTTCCGGTCATAAAATTCAAGAATAAAACCCCTTTATTTGGTCGAGGAACATTGGTGGGATATGAGGTTGGATTACTAGCTGGGTAACGCCGACAATTGACTGGACCCGGACTCCGAGTGGTCCCTGAAGCCTTAGTTTTAGTGGGGGTCATTATGGGCTCAACAACATATTTTTCCCCCAGACCCCTCTAACAGCCATGGATGAACCCTATGTGGCTTTTTGTCAAATTTACTCTCCAGTACACTGTTGTTTCGTATTTCTCATACTTTTTGCAATTTGTAATACATTTTTATTCAGAGAACAGAGCAGAAATAAACTGTAATGTTTTTAATCGTACTCTTGGATGATATAGTATATCATGTCTGGAACTCCAGGGGTCCCAATTGCTACAGTCTTGTTTATCAGCTTGTCTTTGCTAGTTGGTCATCAGCTGACATGACGAAGGCCTTAGTTTTGGTCCTGCTTTACCAATTCAGTTCTGTTCAATACAACTTGATTTATCCCTGTAAAGGCAATTATATGCAGCAGTTTAGCACCGATATCAGGTATCAGATTAATCGCAGAATTTTTACGTGAATTGTTGTGTACACTGATTTACGTACTTAAGACAAATAGTAATGCGTTTCTTGTTTAAAGAATAATCTTACTACTTCCTGTCTCTCTCTGGATAACTCTGACTACCTTGACGGAACTCTTCATTAATCCAGTCGGAGCAGCCATGGCGTCAACTCTCCTCAGCCAATAAACGGGGGCGGTCACATGGGATAGGGAACACCGCGATTAGTATCCACTTGGGGGCGTTGGGGGCGGCCAAAGACTATCCATCTTAAATAGACACAGAAGGACATGTATTTAATCTTCTGACCAAAATAAAATTTCAGAATGGCTAGAGAAACAGAAAAAATAAAAAAAAGTGATGATTGATTGATATGGATGTTCATATTGATAATCCTTCCAGCTCATCTCTCACTTTCACATTGTCTTTCATTATGTTTTGCAAACATGGAAATTGCATTGCTCCTCTTTACTGCCCACTAAAACCTTGAATTTCACTGTCAGTTTATGTTTTCCTGACCATTGATCCCTGTGGTATCTTGTGACTGATCCATTGCGCCTGCAGCCAAGTAGGCTATTACTCACTTGTCATACACAAAACAGCAGACACAACTGGGAACCTGACACTTCCGCCAGGTGGCATTAAAAGGGAACTCCGCTCTTTCAGCATAAGCCTGTGAGCTTCCTTTTTATAGTAACTGGCTTCTGCTGAGAGTTAGTCACACATTAAAAGTCATTTTCAATTCATAACCTGTAGTTTTCTACCCCGATGGAGGGCCAGTAAGGTCACTGGATCAGTATTTTTAAGTGAGAACACCACCCAGGCTTTTCTTGGATATTAACTGTCACCGATCATTGCTTATTCATCTTCTATTGTGCTTTAATGAGTTGTGTGTCCTCCTTCTGTCATCATGGCTAAGTCAAGGCTTCTAAAAAATAAAAGGCGGGGGAGTCCTCAGTGGAAAAACTCAGTGCACATCAAGACAACCTGCTGGGGTGATCGCTCTGGCCTCTTCTTTGATATTTCGTGGCAGGACAGCCAGTTGTTGTGGGGCTGTCAGGCAGCACATTTTTCTGTCCGGCATTTGTGCTGCCCCCCTTCCGGGGGTGTCTAATTATTCACTGATGGAATGATAATTTACCTCAAGACTTAATTCACAAACAGTGAAGGAATAGAGACAGCTTAAGAGAAGGACAGAGAAAGGGTTATGAGGAATGCAAAAAAAGATCCTCCACCACCGCCCATCTTGACAATTTTCCCAGTAATGGCTTTAGTGAGAAATTACAGGAATATTTGCTGTTCGTGCGGCAGTTCAGCTGTTTATCTACAGAACAGAGCAGCCATTATTTATCTTTGTGAGTGAACACACTGCATCTGTGTGAATATTCATGAACCATCTCAGAGCACTTACTTAAGCTGAAAACAGCTGCCTTCTGCTGCTGTAAACAAGGTTGATGAGAGCAGAATTTATGGGGCAGAAAACCGGAGAAATTAGCTAAAAAAAAATACTTTAAAAAGCTAGTTTTGCAGCTATTTGGTCAGAAATTAAAGTTTTGGACAAGCTAGAGTTTTGAGCCTGGGATCCATGAAAGTCTGTACCAAATCTTGTGCCAATCCATCGAGTAGATGTTTAGATATTTCACAGAATAAGGGAAAACTTTGACTTGATGGAGGTGATAGAGGAAAAGTCAGGGACTCACTTATCATTGGGATTCATCCTCTGGGCACCATGAATATCTGTGGCAAATTTCACAGCAATCCATCTGACAGTTAACCCAAAATATCAACCCGCTAATTATGGAATGTAAACTCTACTTCAGGTTGTTAAGTGCCCCCAAATTCCTAAACACAATACCGAGCACCTGGCCATGTTGTTCGGCAAAGGTAACAATGGTATATTCTTGGGGCTATTCGACTCTTGACCAATAAACACTTTGCACCTGTTATTGTGACATTTCAAAATTTTGTTTTATGTGCATTTGTTGTTGTCTTTTTTTGTATTTATATGATGGTTTATTAGCATTCTGTGTTGAATGTTGTCTTATTGTTTGCACTACTATAAGTCAAATGAAAGACTGCATTAGAGAGCAAGATTTTATTTCACACGATAGATATACAAAACAAAAGTGCTGCAAAGTCTGCTGAACTTTGATTATAAATAAACCCTCCCTGCGTTAAAATGAACAGAAAACTGAAAACATTATCCAGAGGATGAAGGTGCTCTTTCATACGTGGAGGTCTGGCTTCTGTCTGCCCCTTCACTGATGTCTATATACTGTACGCACAAAGAAGGAAGCATCAAAACCAGTCAGAGCACTTAACAGGCAACTCAGAATAGAGCTATGACCTTAAAATACAATAGAAGAGAGGAACCAGTCTTCTGTTAACTCAAAAACATTCTGATGATATGGTGCATTTTTTTCTTCTGTCTTTAAATATATCCTGCTCTTGATGCAAAACACCTTCCAGCACATCTGCTGCATTTATCCGAAACATTACAAATGAACTGTTCAAGCAAATGTGTGGTTAACAAGGCATATTAGGAATAGCAACTGATTCTTGTCAAATTAAAAAAGATCCAGCATGTACATCCCTGCTCCGAACAGACATCTTCGCCTGAAAAAGTCCAGGATGAAACTGAGAAAGGTGGGGATGATCAGGTTATTTTGAAAAAGAGAAGCTTCTAAAAAATATCTGAATGAGGGTTCAATGTCGCTGGGGGAGAGTTCAACACCTTAAATCCAACACTCAAAACAAAAAAAAAAAGATAAAAGATCAGGCAACTTCATGCCACAGAGTTAAAGACATATCTCTAAACTACTATCCTTCAGGCACTGGTGGGGGAAGCACCTATATAAGCACCTGCATCCCAAATAAGGCGTTCAAAGCAAAAAGTCTGAAAACAGGCATGAGAAATAATCAACAATATATCTGAACAACAACAAAAAACAAAACAAACATAATCCATTGTGACATTGAGACACAAAAGATGGGAGGACTGTCCTTTGTTTTATACAGTGTTATAATGATGTCAAGAAGCGGTTGTTACTTGGATAAATCTGATGAGGGAAGGAGACTACGTCTGTTAGTGTTACCAACATGCCACGATTTTAAACTGAAACACTCTATTTTAAACTAAAAAATATAAAACACTTAAGTACAAAAACTGATATTTTTCCACTTAAATGTATGTGTCAAAAAACGCGCACACACATCTTTGACCCACTCTGCACCTTACGACAGCCAGGGACACCTCTGTTGTAATCACTATAACTGCTTATTAAAACTCTTCATTTTCATAATTGTACATTATATAGTTTGTAAAATGTTTTTCTTTTTGTACAAACCATACATCCAAAGTTTGTATTTTGGGAATTGGAGAGTGCAGCCACTGGAGGTGTTGGTGGAGAAAAATTGATAAAAAAGGATGGAAAAACAGAAAGGTGAAAGGTAAAATAAGATCCAGTGGGTAGTTAGAGGGGAAAATAGAAATGGGAGTAGAGATGGATCAAAATGGGAAGGTGAACCAGAGAGAGATTCACGCCTTCTCAGGTGGTATTTCTAGCCTGTGTGTGTGTGTGTGTGTGTGTGTGTGTGTGTGTGTGTGTGTGTGTGTGTGTGTGTATTTATAGAGCAGGGGAGTGGTAATCAATGGCCTTATTAAGTCCCCCTGGTAGGAACAGTTCAATAGAAACACACACAGCTCCTGCCACCATCATCAAGCATGTCTGCTTCCACGCAGCTGTGAGCCCCCTCACCTCTCCTGGAGGGACCCTCAGTTCCGTAGAGCAGCCAATCTGGAAGGTGTGAAAAACATGAGAGAGTTTAATTGTTTGGAGCTTTTGTGAAATGAGATACAAACCATAAAGGTGCAGTTCACTGAATTACATTTCTAACTGCCAGTGTTATGCACTAGATTATTTGGAGGGGAATAAATGACATAATATCTGCCAAGATATGAATGAATTGGTTGACAGTATGCATATATATTATATGATTATATATACTGTGAGAATTTACTGTACAGTTTATACAGATATTATATTAGTATCTCTGGTAGTATAAGCCATTATGGGCAAGGTTGGAAATCCAAAGGAGTCATTTAACTAGATAATCAATTTTTCAAGGTTATTTTGTCAAACAATTGTTTCCAGGGTTACACTCACTTTCTCAATTGATTACCCAATAAACTTACTATATTATAATATATATCTAAGGCACACAGTGACAGAGGATAGCTATCTTTCCCACTTCAAACTTGCAAGTTTTCAGACAACAGCCTGCATTGCTTCCAAACTTACATTAAAAACTATGGATCCATAAAGAACTGTAAATACCGTAAGTAAGCACTGGCTACTTTTTTCTTAATTTTAAATAAGTTTAAGGTAATTTAGAAACAGTGTCTCCATTACATGGTTTGTCCACCAGAGAGCACTACCAAAATTATCTTTCAACTGTAAAATGTCCTGCTCAGTGTGTATCTTGGTCACAATTCTTCAGAAAACAATTTAAAAGGGATCTTTATCAAAAATATCTTATGTGTTAATTTAAAAATTATCATTAAGAGATTTAATTTTAAACTAAAACACTCTCTTTTAAACTTAAAAGGAATTTAATAAAAGTTATTAAGTGTATTTTGGTACATTTTTGATTTGTGATAAAGGGATATATTAATAAAATTGGTTTGACTTGACTTTGTTAAACACACAATATGCAGTTTTCTGCTGTTAGGGGTCTCTCAATCAAAACAATAACAGAAGAGTTTGTTGATGTCGTGAAGTAGCATGGGATCATGGGAGTTGTTGTCTTCACCACCATTTCTGCCACTGCAGTCAGCTTCTCCTGGTTAGGATTCCTTCACCATTAATTGTTCAGGAGGTTCTTACTGGGGGCAGAATTATCTGCAAAGGTTTCCAGCTCTCCAAAACAAATGGACCAGGTGATTAAAACCACTAAAAACACTGTTGAATATGAATGATTAACACTCTTGTTAAAGAAAACACGAGCCAGATACACATGTTGCATCTAACTTGTACCTCAGTAGTTATTGGATGGCATATATTGTCTTGTACCAAGTACAGACACTGGTCTTAACCTTCGAGACAGCTGGTCCTCCTTCTCTTGGCTCCGTGTACTCTCTGGGCCCAGTGAAGTAGCTCCTGCTGGTAGCTGGCTGAGCTGGTCCATCACCTCCAGGCCACTCTCCTCTGCTATTTGGTGGATCAGGTCATCCACCTGTTCCTGAGGCGTGGTCAGTGTCATTGCTGAGCTCATGGAGTCCTCCATCACCTGGTATAGGAAAGAGAGGGAAGGATCAAGTAGGGATAGGAAAAAAGAAAACTCAGGAGAGAGTAGAACTATGTTTTATTTTTGTCAGATCCTCCTCAATTCCAAGATAGAATATTTAACCATACAGACTTTTAAAGCTCACTTAACAATTGACCAAAACACTGTATGAAAATATATGTACTACGAGCACAAATGCACTTAGTGTGCAGCTACTCACTGAGGTGTGGACGTCAAGGTTCTGTACTTGACTTTCAAACTTATCCATGACTGCAGAGACCTTCTGGAGGTCCATGGAGTTCAGAGCTTTGTCCAGGGCTTTGGTCACCTGGCCCATGTTTTTGGTCACCTGAAGGAAAAAATGAGATACATTTATACTGTATTTGTCTCATTTTGGAAAGACAAACGATCTCATCTTCTCCCCTCCCGAGCTTATCAAAATAGAAAGAACAGTGTGATTTGGTAATATGAAAAAAATGACTTTATAATCCTGCAGTTTGAATGGATAGCAAAAGTATAGAAGTATATAGTGTTTATCTAAGGCAGCATGTAATCTGCTGACTGAACAGTTACTTACTGCTTTCATGGTGACAGCAGTCTGGACTTTAGACGCCACCGCGTCGACCCGTGAGGCCATGCGCAGCCAATTAAGACCCTCATTTTTTTTCCGGATGGCATTCTCTGCATAAACTCTGGCACATTCCACATTCTTCTGTTGCAAAGCCTGGTGATGGGGACAGTGACACTGCAAAAACTGCATCTGCAATTCACCTTTTGTATATCTCATTTAGTATGATCATCCATGTGTATGTACACATACAGTGGGGTCCAGTGGAAACCACTGACTTTTGGACTTTGCTGTTTGTGTACATGTTAAGATTGACACACAGAAACACCATGGCTTAAATCTTTAGTGTCAACATTGTATATAATCTTAGATGTCTTTTTATAAATGAAGTTGGCAAAGGCACTTAACATGTCAGTGTTGTAGATTGTGCTGCCTGATGAGATCAGGCAAGTCATCTTGTTTAACTGATGTCGAATTTTTTTAGTGCTTATTTTTCTGCTTTTCTTTTCTAGGAATTTAATAGCATGGATAAAATTTTGAAAACTGATGCTCATCGGAAGTAAATAAGAATAACAATCCTAATCCTTTCAACAGAAGTAAAAATAAACTGCAACAACTTCCTAATGTAAATGCGTGTTACCTGCTAAACTGGATATGAGAAATGAAGACGATCATGACTCAACAGGGCAATTTCTCCGGCCAGTGAGAAAATAAGGGATCGCCTATGTAATGTCCCCACTGTTCTATGAGAGAAGTTATCTGGATATCTCTTCTGTAACCTCTAAACCAAACATTAATTTAAAACAGGAACAGAGATGCCCAATGACCATATAGCAGAAATATTAACCTTTAAAAATAAATGAGCTATTAAGGAAATAGTGAGACATCAATTTCACAAAACAATCACAGCACTATTTGTTTAATGCTAAAGATGTACTGGCCCCTGCTGACTGATGTGTGCGACATCATTTGACCAGTAGAATGTGCATAGATAATCTGCTGATTAGTACTGACATTCTAATTATGGAGCCCCAAAACTGACACAAGACAGTAAAACTAACTGACTATAATCAATAAATATTTCTGGTACTTCCATGATTAAAATTGACTATAAAAAGAAATAAAAATCTTTAGGTTTTTGTATATTATGTATATCATTGTATTTAACCTTCAATCAGCTGTTTGAAAGAGGGAAAAGATTTTTTTTTTTCCACTTTACTTCAAATATGTTGCTTAATTACATTAAAATGTTATTTTACTTTTACATTTATCTTTCATTAGCTCATTATTGATTCTAATTTTATCCTATTCTTACTTCTTACTATTTTGGTCTAGGGTGGACACACACACAGGTGTGTGTGTGTGTGTGTGTGTGTGTGTGTGTGTGTGTGTGTGTGTGTGTGTGTGTGTAATTTTTAACACCATTGGACCAGGAGGACTGTGTGGCTAGCTTAACTGAAAACACTACTAGTTAAACAAACACCAGCCTTTTCAGCTAGCTACCTTACTGAAGCTAACCTTTGTCATAGAACTTAAAACAATAGAGGAAATGTTAATCATTCATATTCAATCATTCATACTGCTGTGGTTTCACTGTATAAACTCTTGTAACACCAGCTAAAGCATTTTAACTGATGCTAACAAAGTTAGCTATCTAACACTAATTACATATGTTTAGTTACATGTATTTGTCGTTACAAGTCAATTAATCAACTTAACGGAAGGTTACGGAAAAAATAATCAAACTTTTATTTCCATTCAATTTTATCAACTGACTGGATATACAAGGAAAAGCAAAAAGCTTTAAAACATTTTTTAGACTTCATTTTAATTATTAAACTCTCTGTATTATCTATTCATGTATTTGGTTTAATTTTTTAATTAATATTCTAATTATATTTGGTATTTATATTTATTATATTAATATTTAGTATTTTGTAGTATAAGTAGTATTTTTACTTGCCTGTATTACTGCTTTTGGGGTTCCATATAGAATGACTAAATAAGTCCGAAAAAAGAATTACAGGCATGACACCAAACAGCCACACCCAAACACTGTCAGCACCCTCTCGAGGCCAAATGCAAAAAATACATAAGCAGATTGTTCTTCTTTCTTGAACAGAGGAAATTGAATAAAAGAAAAAAGATGACAGAGAGATACCCAGTATGTAGATGATAACAGTCTGGATACTTTAAAGCATTTCCGTGTGCTAAACATAGAGCAGTTACTGAACCAGAAAATGTAATGCTGGTTAGACTTTAAATACAACCTTAAAAACCAACCCCTGCTGCTAACAATTCAGATTTTCCCTATGCTCATTTTCTTTTTTTCAAACATTTCCCCCTCATTTATATAACTGCACCAACTGTGATTTGGCCTTTTTTTTAAGATTATTGTTTTGGAAGTGTGTCGTTATCAGAGAGGTCAAAGTGGAGATGCAGATGGAAAATTAAGGGAAAGATAGACAGTAGCCTGACATGCAAAAACAACAGATGCACATGGAACAAAGACAGAATAGAGCGATGCGATCACAGTATATGGTATGCATCTTTTCAAACATTCAGCCTACACAATGCCCCAGTGGCTTGGCCTTAGGCTTCGGCCAGTTGGCTTACCTTCTTGACCTTGGCCTGCTCCTTTTCAGATTCCTTCTCTGCCTTCTTGGCCAGTCTCTCAAGCTGCTTGGAAGTAAACTGGTTAACCAAAAAAAGAAAGATGTATCTAAAATTAACAAATAATTCACTTTTACAAGTTATATCAAGCTGATACGGACTAAATCCTTTCACAGATACATACCTTTAGCTGGAAGAGTGTTTCTGTGGAGCAACATTGAGAGACAGTTAGGAGTATCAAGTGTATATAATGTAAACTGTGAAAATGAAGTGTCTGTTACATAGCAATATACTAATTCTAAATTAAACACACAGTGTCTGGTGAAACTGGCTTTTTTTTTTCTGTAATTGCTGGCAAACTGATAAGAAGCTTTATTGTCTGTCTTGTCTTTGCTTGAAGGTGACCACATACAAGGTGAAAAAGTAAGGAGTTGTGTAGAGGCACCCTATACTTCTGACAACTCCATACATGATGGTTGTTTCCAGCCAAAGCTGAAAAAAAAAATGTTAGGGATAAATTTACCTAACTAATCAAATTTTCTCATGTCTCTGCCAAACCCTAACACAGGTAGTTCCCACTTGGAAATTTTTAACTTACGCCTTAATGGTAACGTCTGTATTATATTTCTTTTCAAACATTTATGTGTGAATTGGACTCCTGTCCCCAGGGGCTATGATTTTGTGGGAGCACTGGACAGGTGCTCCAACAACTGGCATTATCCAAAAACTACAAATACAAACAAAATACACAGCCTGAAACAGCTGAAATTATTGAACTATGAAATTATAAAGGGGGAAAGGCTGTCATATACAAACCAGTACATTAGCAAAATATAAAACAACCAATACAGTAAAATTCAACAAAGTAGTCTGTTTTCTAGAAGGGTTGTCCAGTGATGGAAAAACCTTAAAACACTATTTGCTGCAAATTTATTACTAATGTTTTTTTTAAATAGGTAAATTAAATTGTCACTAAAGTATAACCAATGGTTCCAATAAATACAGTGTGGAAAAAATGAACTGATTTTTCACCATGGTGCTATAAGGTACTATCATTCAGTTTCAATGGTCTTCGTGTTTTTCTACAAGTGCACCTAAAACCTAAGGAAGTGTCAAATGTGTCTACGTTTGTCGAAGCCACACCAAATTGTGAATGGAGTGTGACATTCCTAATATAACAGTCATGTGCTAAGAAAAGATTCAGTGGCAGGCAGCGTTAGGACAAAATGTTAAAATCAAACCGAAAGTCAAATTAATAGTCAGTCTGGCAACGAATGAACTGAGAATTAGAGCAGGTCTTACAGCTAGCCTAGCCAACCACCCACCTAAGCTAACAAACTAAGGTTGGCTACCTGTCTTTAGATTGACGGTATAACTACAAAATAGAGGTAACGTCTATCGAGGTGGACCCTTCGGATGTTAAAACACGACATACCATCCATGTCAAGACGAATATGATTTCAGGTGCTGACAGGAAAATTAATTTTCAGCCCCCCAACAGGGTAGTCTTTTTTTGTTTTTATTTAACCGTACAGCTAACGCCAAACTTCCTGGTCTAAGAATAGTCACGTGACCAGAATGATCGTTCTTCCTCATCTCTTGTTTATTTGTTGAATCCCACTCAAGTACAATGCCGCCATCTGCTGTCACATAATGGCTCTAAGTCTAAAATCATGAGCTATTTATCCAGGTAAGAAATTTTTATCCATTTCGAAACAAGCAATCAACCAACAAAGGTGCAAGTAGCTATCGTTAGGTTTTTTCATTTACAAAAAAAATCATTCATAAAAGTATATTGTTTGGAACAACTTTTTAATTTTAAATTTTTTTTTTAATTTAATTAATATTATCTCATAATCTATATTAATTTTATTAATAATATTCTTGTTTAACTTTTAGACAATGGCTTTCCTGAGCCAGCCATGCCTTGCTATATTTTCCTCTGACAGAGGTGGGGAAATACACAATCATTGAGTTTTTTTTTTTTTTTTTTTTTAACTGGATATTGCGATTTCGAGTTGGAAAAACGATATTCCTGAGTATTACCTGCTTAAGTGCTGCACATAGTGCACGTGTTTTCCTTTGAAAGTTGTCCCGGGTTACAAGCAGCTGTGTTCACTCAGTGCAAGACCAGGGGTCTGAACCTGGTCAGTTGAGCTGTCATTTTGAGTTTTAGCTGGCGTCATAGACAAAGTCACAGATGTCTTTGTTTGTTAGGATATTCAGTAGAGGAGAAAAGGTGAGAAAGAAGCCCTTCCAACATGAGGAGATTGAGAAACTTCCAGAGGGTGAGGAGTTGCTGATGAAAAAGAAAGAATTTCTGAAAAAGAAGATTGAACTGGAGCTTCTGTTTGCCAAGAAGAACAGTAGAAAAAACAGAAGAGGTGAGATATTTTAAAGGAAGTTGATATACGCTTTGAGTCATTCTTTAAATTAGGTATTCTTAGGCGAGTACCTAGCCAAAATATCCTAAGATAGCACCTGAGCTAACAGCTGCTATGGTAATTTACCTATGCAACCCAGACCATTTTAGGTTGCAATCTTATTAGCAATGATGTCAGTTGCAACTAATTAGCATATATTGTTCACTACGGTGAAACGCATTTATGACTGCCGGTCAGTGTAGCCTGCATAAAAAGAGTTTTTATATTAATCACATTAATACATTAACTGTTTAATTTTAAGCTTAACATAAAAATCGAGTGTGGAGATGGAACAAGATGGTTTAAAAAGCAGAACAAAAAGAATCCTAAAATAATAATAATAATTATGATAACCTAACTATAACCAACAAATCACAGTGTGTGGTAAAGACCAGTGTCACACACAGTAAATTGTATTATCGCTTTGTTATTTTCTCCACATGGAATATGGCAGAATAACCAGTACTTTGTAATGTGGGACTTTATTTTAATCTTAGCCTTTTTTATATTCTTGTTTGGATGTGTTTAATAGTTATATTATGGAGGATAGTTTTATGTTGTTTTTAACAATGGATTTATTTTGTGGGCAGTTATTGCCTGTGTTTTGGTAATTGGTGTTGGTTGATTAAGATGGGGGCACTGTAATTACCATGTTTTCACAAGTGCATAAATTGAACTTTTCAGCCTTTTGAAATCAAGACACTTAATCACATTGATGAAATACACTGAGAGATACAATATTAAGGAAAAGATAGGATAGTGTAAGTAGTATGGAAAAATGTATGACAGTTAAAAAATTAAAAACATCATCTTACTGTATATGTAAATCGAAATATTGCCCAAACCTTAACATTATTAACAACTGCATCCCAAACATGTTCCAGTTCCAGAGGCCTGGAATTGTGACTGATGACTAACTACAGTGGCTCACAGGGACTGTTAATGGAACTGTGCCATCATTAATGTTATTAGTTACACTCCAGGGCTCTTTTATTTTCAAACATTCCCAATGGAAAAGCGAATTATATACAGTAACAAATACAGCTGTGCATAAGATAACATTGCTCGACAATTATCTGTGTGATCAATGAGATGCTGCTGTTTTGTTTGAAAATCCCATGATTCTGTTTTTCTTTTCACTTCGCTGAGTTAGGCACACTCCTACTCATATAATGTATCTCACCATGCTCTCCTCCCAGTTGCTCTGCAGGCGCTGAGAAGAAAGAAGTGGTATGAGAAGCATCTTAAGTACATTGATTGTGTTGTTCAGGCCATGAGGTCCACCCATGAACACAAGTAAGGGGAATGATATCAGCATAGGAGGTCATTTGATTTAATGACGTATGATTATCTGAAAGAATATGAGCAGAATTAAAACAAGAACTCAAACAAAATGTAAGCAATTTACGACTAACATTTTGGTTATAGGTCATATTGTTGCATTTTGATGCTGAGTGAATATATGTGGATTTCATCTTTTTTTTCATGATGCCATGTTTGTATTCATCTGACAGTAAATGTTAGAACGTCCTCTTTTTTGTGGATACAGTACACTAATATAGTTTTAAAGAAAGGTTTAACTGACACATAACTTTCTGCTGGTGGTTTCAGATATAATGTCAACAAGGTGAATGACCTGATCAAAGACATAGAGAAGCGGGATGTGACTCAAGATATGTCAGATACCATCTACACTTCTGTGAGCTTTGGAGTTGAATTTGATGAGGTACAGTGAAACTAATGCCTTTAAGAGATTATATTTTATTTTAATTTGGCTTTTTTGATTTCATACATAGACTTTGTTTATTTGCACTGAATAATCCTTTTGATATTTTTTTATATTTGTGTGTGATGTTGATCTGTGTAATTTGCTACATCATGATATACTGTACATCAATATCAAAGAAAGTTCTTGATATTGTAAGATTGATTTCAGCCATTTCAACCATTTCAACCATATCACCCCTGTAGTCATCTTAGGATGACATAGTGTTAGAGCAAGAACTCCTAGTAAACCGACCTGAACTATTTGTGGTTATCTTGGTAAGATCAATGATGCCAGTTGCTGTGTGTGTGTGGTTTCCTCAGGATGAGCTGCTGGCAGAGCTGGATAGGCTGGGGAAGAATCTGGATGAGAACTTCTTTGAGAAGGACAGAGTGGGGGAGAGAGTCCCTTGTCCCAACGTGTTATCCACTGCATCACTTTCCAGTCCTGGTAAGAACCATCTAAAGAGCAGGTACAGACACTAGTTGGTTAGCTTAGTTAATAAAGAAGAGCATTCTCACATCGTGGATTCTTGGTCAAGTTAACATGAAGCCAGTTGCAGCAGATGTGTTTAGTAGCACTAATGTGGCAGTGGCCAACTTCATAATAGCTAAGAACATGATACAAAACAAGGTGCAGTTGGCTGCAGTACATGCCAATTCATGCAAACTGCTCACAGTTTTTCTTTTTTTTTCTCCCCCAAAGCCAAGACAGAGGAAGATGAAATTGAGAATGATTTAGAGTATCTGTGGCGCTGGGCAAATGAACCCTCGCAAACAAACCAACAGCTACAACACACTGGCATTTAAAAGAGAAGAGGAAAGTGCAGACGGAATAAATATTTGTGTTTTTGATTATGTTTTCGTTCATGAGTGTTTTATGTTTATATTGACATTTGATTGTCTTTTCTCTACACCAAAGTGTCAGTGAAAGCACTTAATGCAATGTATTTCATGAATTTCATGATGGCTAAATTCTCACAGATTTGTCTCTGACTCAAATCTGTACCTTTTGTATGTACTTTTTCTTTCAGCTACTCGTGCCTGATTGATATATATTGTTTTGATGAAGCTGTGAGGTTCTCTTAAAGTTTTGTGAAACACAGTGTTGACTTTCATCCTGTTGGCTGTCAGCATCCTTCTTATTAAAGTTATTTGTTTCAACTTGTTTAATGATACAAAAATAAACAATTACATAATACCTTACTACCAACATCCAGCAGGAGACAATGATTTGTACACATAAAATTTTAACAGTCAATCTACAAAAGGAGCATTTTAAACTGGGACTCCTGGCACAAAATGCTTGTACTCAATAGTAAACCACTATCATCTCCCCAGATAATTTTAGGGCATGATATATATTTGTCAAAATGAGCCTTTACTCGTGAACAGTCTGATACTTCAGCACAAACAAGAGTTTGTACTAGTTTGAGATGGGTAAACTGTTGTTTGTTTACTTACAAACAAGAGCTTGTACTAGCGATCTCAATTTCCCTTTAAATCCATATCCAAATCCAAATCTCTTACTACTGCTGTGAGCAACTGCACAGGATTAGTGTCTGTCGCTCAGACAGAGCAAATGACGTAGAGAGGGAGGAAGTGGCAGAAACAGGGAGAGGAAGATTTGCAGAAGCAGTAGCCTCAGACTTATCACAAGCTCTTAAATGCAGACTCTAAATGTGCTATAGCATACACTGACAAAAAAATTGAGTGCCATGTATGTGGACATGTACAGAGGGTACCACGGCTGACTGAAGTCTAATGGGGTCTGGAGCAAGCCGGAGGGAAGATTCAGGTAGGAATGAACTACACATGACCTCAAATGATCTCAGTAGAAAACTTTGCTAATAGACACAAACTGAAACACACAGTACCAGTGACATTATCAACTAACTGGTAAGCCTGTGACTTCAACAGTTTGGATTTAAAGATTGCTGAATTAGGAACAGATAATGGATTTTACCTGGATTCTTCACAATATTCTGTTTGTGTTTGTCCTAAAGTGCAAAGGAGATATATCTGTGCATGGACTGTAGATGGGAATATTTTAGTTTATATTGACCTAGCACCCTGATATAATTTGAAGTTTGTATTAGTTTGCCATCAGCCCTCAGAGTAATACTTTAATTAATAAGGCATGAGCTATCCCAGTCCAGATTTATGAGCATTAGAATAATTCTAATGTGGCAGCACAATCCTGATATCAAATTCACAGGTCATTTGAAGTATAATATCTGTTATCAGTACAAATGTTAGATACAATGTGTCCTTTGAGATGAAGCGGCAGATGACCACTTGTTTTTCGGGGTTCGTATTGTTTTCACCTTGTGTGTGTGTGTGTTTGTGTGTGTGTGTGTCCGTGTGTCATCCTGGTGTCGTCATTTATAAAATGTGGGCCTGGTGAAACCTACTGTAGCGAGAACTACCACAGAGGCGGTTTTGAGTACTTTGGGAGGTGTTTATATGTCTGTCTGTGGACAGATTTTGTCACTACGGTAGCATCACAACATTGTAAGATACAGTCATGAAACTTTATAGGTGGGTAGTTGAGATCAAAATGAAGGCCGAGTTTGAAAACAGGTGTAGTCTGAGCAAGGGCACCAGAAGTAGGTGGGTTGGAAGTAGGGAAGGGGCTGTTGGCCCCCCAGTTTATGCCCCGGGCCCACATTCATTTTAAAGTCACAGATCACTGTATCCCAGTTTCAATCATTGTCGTCCACTCTAAGACATTAGGTGAAACTACAGACCATCTTGCGATGGGATCCAACAAGCCGCAACGCCTGTCAATAAAGTAATGACTAATGAGTACTCATGGGTCGGAACGTCAACATGTTGATGAGCATCATGGCTGGTGTAATCCGATCGCCAGATGGCCTTAAATTATTGTAGAATTTAATGCTGGTATGTGTTAGTGTAAACCATGCAACTAAAGCAGCTACACAATTATTAGTACTCTAAGCCCTCGTCATGATCATATTAGTTTGTGCAGTTTGTACTATACTTTAGCTCTCTCATCTACCAACATACAGCTGTGTTAAGCAGTGTAAAAGTGTCTGGTGCCATTTTATTGAAGCAGTTGAATATATTATATTCATATATATATAAAAAATATATGTGTTTGTGTGTTTGTGTGTGTGTGTGTGTATATGTAATTGTTGCTGATCATTGTTAACAATATTTATTGTTCCTCCATGGAGTAGTACTATGATGTAGACACAATCCTAACGCTCTTAAGAAATTGGATTAATCCAATTTAAAAGGTGCTCTTGCTCTTCATACCAAACTCAAACACTATGACTACACACTCAAGTGCACACACACACCCCCCACACACACACACACTGCTGGAAATCCAATAGTCAGCAGATTTTACATCACCTGACCTGCAGGCCAGTCCCAGGCCAATGACAGTCCAGTGTTTACTCCTAATCTGTGAGGACTAAATTTAGTGGACAGGAATTAAAACAAAGGCCGGAGAAGCTGGGGTGTAGGTAAAGAACACCTCTCATAAATTTACTGGTTTTGTGACCTTTCAATGTAAAGTTTCCCTAAAACAAAGTTGTTTTAGTGGATTATTTGCTGTACAAAGCTACAGTATGTGGACTAAGGATAAATATGTATATCTGACTAATATTTGGTGTGAGTCACTGTGCATTGTATGATACTTCAGAGTCATTTTCTCCCTCTCAGTTACAGAGACCCCCCCCCCAGTACAGTCCAGCACTGAATCAAATTCAGCTGACTCCTCTCAAAGTCCACCTGCCATCCTCATCACAGCTCCATCACGAGAAGACATTCATGCCTCAGGATCCACCATGACTTTAGCAGAGGCCGTCAAAGAGCGGAAGCCTTCTTCCACACCCATTGTCGTGGGAAGGAAACTAGTGACTAGAAAGTAACTCAACTGTCCTGCCACTTAAGGTAAACTGAGAATCAAAGTTCGGGGGTGGAAGAAGCATTCAAATAACTCTGATGATGTCATCAAAGTTATCTTGGGCTGGGTATTGAGACTACTAATTTATGACAGAAAACTTCCATTAAAAACTCGGAGTTTGGAGACACATGAGTATTTAACATATATTGTCTAATGAGAAGGTGCTATTGGTTGCTTTATGGGAAATGCAGAATCTTGGACCATATGAGGGACTAAAATTCAGCATATCTCACCCCCTGCTCCTTCAAGTTTGACCATTATTTTTAAAAAATGTGTGTCTTATGGGTCCCCCAACATTATGTGCAATACTAAATTGCTGGAGTACCGCTTTAAAGGCCCTGAAAACCAATTTTCTCAATCGACTTGTTACGCTTAGCAATGGATATCCATTTGGACTTTCTTTGAAAGTTACAACAGTATTGGTGATTTCACACAATGAATTTCTGTATTTGAGGGTTTTGTCTTTAAATTTCTCACCGGTTTTACGCAGGCGGGACTCTGTTGAGAAAAGGTGATGTCACATACTTCAGTGCACCAATCAGGATTTAGCAATATTTGCAATCAAAAATTGCTTACAGTTTTTGGGTTGTTGTCAGTCCACTGTCAATCAAATTGAACGAAACCACACCTACATATTCCTGATGAAAGACTGACTTTTGGTGTCAAACTCATAATAATACCCAAAACTTAAGCTTTGATTGTTTATTCAAGAATATCTTCACTCAAACCAAAACACAATGACAGAGGGTTTAACGACTGAGAAGACTGGTGATGGAACAGATAGCTGGCCTGCGGTCAAATAATCTTTTTTGCAATTAAGTGAAATGACCCAGAAGTATCTAGGTGGAAGCAAGGATAAGAGCTGGTTGAATTCTCTAAATCCCAAGGAAAGATGCTTCAATGCTTCCTTTCTTATCTCCTTAAGCATAGGACATAGGACGTAGTTTCTTTGGACTATTCAACTGCAGCCCGGGTGTTGGATTGCAGTCAGCTGTACTGTGATTGTGGATGGGGTGAAAGTTTAGAGGGCTGGGACGATGAAGATATGGAATGATATACTGCATCAAATAGAAGTGGGAAAAGGCAGGAGAGGAGAGACAGAAGTGCAGCTTGGTCAGATAATGGAGAAGAGGGCACTGCAAAAAAGTAAGAGCTAATCGGAAGACACAGCACAACGAGAGCCGGAGAAGGATTGGAAAGTTATAATTATGTTTGGGAGGGAGACGGGGCATTTTCACCCAGTGCGAGGCTACTGCTTCTTAACAACTGAAGAGTCCCTACCTCTCCTACGAATAAACAGCAAAAAGGCAAAACCCTCAAGATAGATACACGTGATGGTGTAAAGATCACAACACACATACCTGGTATAATGGCTAAACTGAGAGGTGTCATTTCAAATGTTCCACTAGCAATGACTAAGGAGGAAGTCAAGAAAGAAATCAGAGGGGGAAAAGTGCTAGACATCAGGAGACTTAGGACAAACAAAGATGATGTAAAGAAGGATAGTCCCTCTATGTTGGTGCATTTTGAGAGCTCACTTTCTAAAGAGATCAAAGTGGGGTGGATGAATTATAGGGTAAAAGAATGTATTCCTAACACGATAAGATGCTGTAATTGCCAAAGAATAGGACACGTTAGCCCTACAGTGCCACGAGGTGAACATGATTTTAGTAAATGTGCAAAGGACACTAAACTGAGATGCTGTAACTGTGGAGGAGAACACAGTGCTGTGTTTAGGAGGTGTGCAGTCCACATTAAAGCAAAAGAGGTACAGAAACACAATGTAATAAACAACATATCCTATGCAGAAGCTTTAAAGAGAGTAAATGGTAAAATGCAAAGTACAGTAACATATAAAGAGGTGACGAGTGGCAAAGAAAGTAGACCATGTGGTGGCCTCAGGGCTTTACCCCAGAGAACAAGTAGGCCCAGAATGCAGCAATAAGACAGAACAGTTAGAGCTTCAATAATACAGCCAATTCATTTTTCCCATAAATGCAAGGTAAAAGAGGATTTGTCAGTGGTAAATTAGACAAGTTTCATAGCCTTCAATTGTAAAACAACTAATGTGGCGACCAAGCAAGAGAAAAGAAGTAATAGAATGAAGACAGTGGTGAACCTGGCAGAAGAATTTTGGGTATTAAAGACTTGAGAGCAGAAGATATTCATGAATTGTTTAGAGTAAACACTGATGGAGGGTCTCAGGGTAATGATTAACATTGTTTTTATGGTGATGCATTTATTACAATTGGAACTTGAGAAGCCTTATTGCTAATGGCCAAGAATTTAAAGGATATGTATCAGACTCAGAACCATGAGTAGATATCTTATGCATATAAGAAACCTGGCTACGACCCTATCTTGACTTTCTTATACCAGGATATACTGTTATGGAAATCCTGTGAGCTGCTGGAAGAAGGTTCGGGAGACCCAGATGGCAGGATTAAGCAGGAGCATTTATTGATGCTTGATGCATTAGGGAGAAGAGTAATGAGCAATACAAATGTTAACAAGTTAACCAATGTGCCACCCCAAATCTGAAGGAATCCTTCCTGGTGAACGTATAACCGAATAACTACATCATATTTACTACATGTGCAAATAAGGTTATTCTTCATGGGACATCACATCGGTACATGTGTGAAGATTCTATTGGGTACCTAATCCTAAACACCAACTAAATCCTAGACACCAACTCACATTTTACCTAACTCCCGTTGTATCCCAAGGATGCTGTGGATGAGGCGTAGGAAAAAGAAAAAGGCTGCGATACACCAACGTGGCAGCTGAAGCAGAGGAGCAAGGCTGGAGTGCATCCAGTTGAGGTGTGTTACAGGGGCTTTGTTGCCAGCTCCACTGCAAGGCTTCTTGGGGAAGTAGGAATCAGAGGGGAGACCCAAAGGAGGGCAATTCAAAGCACTGACCAATACCACTGACTGGAGCAGTCACTGGCTATGGCTGAAAAGAAGAGATACTTTCTGGGCTGCCAAGTGACCATCTAGAGGCTAACCATGGTCTGATCAAATTGGGATTTGGAAGGGATTCTTGGAAAAAATGCAGATAAGATCCATTTATATACACAGGAGATCAAATGGCAAAAGAAATGGGAGTGTAGGAAAAGGGGTTTGGCGCATTGGTGGTCTGGCCTCTTAGACCTTTCCAGGTATTAGAAAATCTGTGTGTAGATTTGGATTAGTAATAAGACTGTGATTTAACCGTGAATACTATAGTCATAGGTACCGTAAATATAAGATAGGGTTCACATTTTTACGGATGGATCAAATGAGCCTCAAACAGATGTACTGGGTCTGCAGTTGCTGTGCCTAGTTACCAAGTGGGATTTAAGAGAACATCTGATTGTTTGAATGTATATACTGTTGAATTTTATCCCATGTTGAGGGCATTAGAATGGACTTAACAGGTTAGTTGCAGCAATGTAGAAATGTGTAGTGATTCTGTGTCGGCCCTTGCAAGCATTAACACAGATACAGCCAGAAGTCACAAGCTTTATGAAATCTTGTTTGCTATCTCAAGAATAGTTAAGCAAGGAAAAAAATATAACATTAATTTGGATCCCAGCAGGTTTAGGTAGAATGGTAGAGCAGACAAATCGGCAAATGAAGCGGTCAAAAACGAAACTGTTGAAATGAGTATTTAAATGATCAAAATCAGAGGGGAAAGGCATCATGTGGAAAATGGTAAATCAACGGTGGCAACAGCATTGGGATAACGCAATAAAAGAGAGACATTACACTCAATCCAAAACAGGGTATGTGTGTTAAGAAGTAGGGGGACAAAACTGAAAGAGCAGGTAATAATAAGCAGGGCTGAGAATTGGGCCCAGCAACCTTAACAGTACACTTTACGTCATAGGAAAACATCCAACGGGTCTTTGCTATGCCATGAGGCAAGAGACAAGATAAACCATGAGGTTGAGACAACAGCATATATATGGATTTCATGCAGGAATATTACACAGGAAAGACAAGTAATGATGACACAAATAAGGCGGGTAGGGGGCAACGTTTAAAGTATATTACAATGTAGAGACAATGTTCAAAGGAGGATTTATTTTTTTTTAAGGACGATTGGACCGGGAAGACGGCTTTCAAATTAACGGACGTTGAGAGAGAATAATAAACTGAGGGTGGCAGTAATGCAACACCGTGGATGCCAACTGCCGTAAAACCTCAAAAAAGAAGAAGACGAAGAACCACAATGGCGGCGCCCTCTAGAGTGGACTGCTGCTTGTCGAGTTGAAGCCATAAGCGACTATATTCTTGTCTTCCGAGTTTGAAAACGATCTTTTTTTTTATATATATATAAGAATGGACACCGCAGGAGAGGACGAACCGGACCTTATAAATTTGAAGTCCATCAAGAATAATAAAACATTCACAGTGCCTCAAAATCATAGGGTAAGAGAATCAGCTTAGCGAGAGAAGAAAGTGACGCCAGTCTCTGTTCAGGACTCTGGAACTCTGCTGAGCAGTGTCGATACATCACTCACAAAACACCAGTTAACATTATTTGCAAATCTAGATGGCCTAGTCAGAAATTCGGCATATGCTTAAAAAAGGCAACATTAAATATTTTATTAGAATTCTACTGTGTAGTTAGCTGTCTTTCGCTCAATATAAACAGCCCTCATACAAAAGAAAATTAATGTGGCCGCCAGTGTTTGGTGATACGCAAAATAGTTATTAAAATGGCTGATTTTTAAATGGAGTTTGGTATCCTCCCCATCTAAGACAGCTTATGTGTGCACATTGTGTAAAAGTAATTAGTTAGAGAGACACTTCCTTACCTTTATCATACCTTTTCTAGGACTGTGTAAACTTAATTGGAATAGTAATCACAACTCTGTGACACCAGCCAGCTAAGACGGGCTGTGATTTAAAAAAAAAAAAAAAAAAAAAAAAAAATTCAATTTAGATAATGGCAAATTTCCCTGAGAGCCAATTTTTCTTAAAGGCTCTGAGTGACAGTTTGGTTTGACAATCACTATTAGATCCTTTTATTGATTTCTTGTTGTTCATCATTTGATTTCAACTTCACCAAATGTCCACCTAGGTAATTCTGAATACATCAGTCATATGTCACATTGAGCTATCCAGAGAAATTTATGACTTTCCAGTTTCTGTCCATTAACCACATTAATGCTTCAAGCATTTTCCTGTAGGCAATGTTATAATCACAATAATATATATATATATATATATAAGAAAAGTTTTCTTAACTACTGTTGGATATGAGCATGATGCATGGAGTTAAAAGAAGTGAAGAGAACCTCTGTGACATCTCATCTTTTCACTCCTTTTCAGTTTGGAAGCTGCAGAAGTGTCAGAGAGTTTGAGAAACTCAACCGAATTGGAGAAGGAACTTACGGCATTGTTTGTAAGTCATTCATGTCAAAAACTATAGTTTAGTTGAACTAGGAAACATTGGTTTAACTGCTCAATAACTAAATATTCCTTTTCTTACCATAGACCGAGCCCGTGACACTAAGTCAGATGAGATTGTAGCATTAAAGAAGGTGCGGATGGACAAAGAGAAAGATGGTGAGACCACTTCTTTAACTCTGATTCGTATGTGTGTATTTGCATAAAATCACCAGTATCAAAAGCGTTCTTCCTCTGGACAACATCAATACATTCTAATAATAATCTATCCATTTAGGTGCCCATTAAGATTTGATATCTCTCGTATCCATGTACATGTTTTTGTCCTGATGCTGGCAATAGAGTAAATGTCAGGGTGTTATCAAAATCATTATGGATGATCCCCTGGTGACTATGAATATCATGAGCAGATTGTGCAGAAATTTAGTCAGTTGTTGTGAAAATATCTTGCTTAGGACCAAAATGTTGGACTTACCGTATCAACCAATCCACACTGTCATCCTTCGACCTCACCTTCAGCTTAGCAAAAAAAACCGAAGCAATAAATTAACACATTTAGTCCAAAGTTTAAATTCCCATGATGTCCAAAGTTCCTAAACAGTTTATTTCCTGATTTTCTTACTGTTTCAGTAGTTTAACTGTTAAAATGACATGTCAAATTTATTAAACCTGCTGACGCCCTGCTTTTTATCTGGCAGGAATCCCCATCAGTAGCCTCAGAGAGATCACCCTGCTGCTGAGGCTGCGACATCCCAACATAGTGGAGCTGAAGGAAGTGGTTGTAGGCAGCCAACTGGAGAGGTAGTACACACACACACACACTCACACACCCCATCACTGACAACATGCAACCTTAAAATTCAATTTGGATTTCAGAACACATAATCATCTGTCCCATACTATGACAGGGAAAATGTCAATATGCAAGTTCTTCACCAAGATGCATTAAATTATTCAAAGCAGCAATATATCTGCCAGCTCTAAAGGGGTTTTTGAAATCAGTGCTTGGAAGGAGAAATGGAACCTGCAGTAGAACAGTTTGTGTCAGTGGGAGATACACATCAGTGGATTGACTAGCAATAAAGGAGAATATTTTGCAGTGACAGTTATTGCTGCATATCTATCTGGTTGCAATGTAACGATTGAGAATCTGGACTGTAAAAGCTCATGCCTTATATGTAATGAATATCTTATTAGATGTAACTATCGTAGGTCCATCAAATATGACCTTGAATATGAGTAGTTTATGTGGCCACAGTTGGTTTTTGTAACCTTACACCCCACTTACTCCTTTGCGGAGGCTCACACGGACAGCTGCGGACACCATGGATGCGTAGTTGTTCTTATTATACTACTTTCTAGTCCGCTTGGTGTGGACCATGTGCAGTTGGTTCCCTTGTAGCAAAATTGGAGGGTACACAGTCGTCACGCACACCCTCTGATGGGTGTGCGTGAGGGTCCCTTGCGCGCATTCGGATGCGGAATGTATAACACTAGCCAAAAGTCACGACAACCTGTATGTTAACTACACTTAGTTTTGTGTGTTTCCCCTTCAGTCTGTTTCTGGTGATGAGTTACTGTGAACAGGACCTGGCCAGTCTGCTAGAAAACATGCAGACGCCATTCTCTGAGGCCCAGGTAAGACAGACTGAAGTTCCCAAATTTTACTTTTGATTCACATCATACATTCTTTCACTTAGTGTAATTTTCTAACCTTAAAAGTATGAATGGATTTTTTTTGCAGTATCCTTTCCAGGCTTCTACCCTGACCTACACACTCCTATTTAGTAAGATTTTACATTGGACCCCCAAAACCATGAACAAAAACTTCACCAGTGGTTCCCAGCCTTGGTTTTGGGACACCGCAAGCGGTCCCATCATAAAAGGGATCACACATTTAGTAATGGTTATGCAGAAATTTTTTATTTTTTTTTCCTAATTTGTTCTTTCTTCTTGTGCAATACAGATCATTTTCACATTTTCCGGTCTCTAAGAATCCGTCAAATTAATCATTCTTAGGACGAAAACAAGCTCTTTGGTTAACAGCTCACATTTAGTGTCCACACTGAGGCCATGACCTGAGATGAATGGTTGCAAGTAGCCTTTTTTTGTTTAAAGGGGTCACAAGCAACAAAGATAGTGAATCATTTCTGTGTGTACAGCACTGAGTGAAACCGATGCATTATTTTGATAACTTTAAGTTGTTTTAGGAGTGATAACTGTTGAGAGTGTGAGAGCTGCTGTATGATTGCAATTATTAATAGACATATCTGAACTAAATAAATGGGTAGTGAATTATATTAGAGATATATACATAAAAATTCCTTTTTTTTTCCTTTTCCTTTTTTTTCCCGAGGCTCCTTGAAAACCCCTCAAGGACTGTCAGCTGTAATGATACATCCTCTTAGCAAGGCATAACTAATTGTGACTGCATGACTCCTTAATTGCTGTGTTGGTTTGTGTTGTGCATTATAATATTTTCTTTTATTCTGTCCTTTTCCAGGTAAAGTGTATTGTTCTTCAGTTGCTTAAAGGCTTGGAGTATCTCCACCACAACTTCATTATACACAGGTCAATCCCAGACATTTACTAGAAACCATGTAACTAACTCTCCAGTTTTTCTGTACTCAGTATACTTTAAAAAAAGAAAAAAAGCTGTGACACCCGCTTGTTGTTTTACCCTTTTTTTTCTGAGAGAATTACTAAATGCTACCATTTGTCAAACATGGAGACTGATATCTGAAACAAGAACAGCGGCAACAGGAATACAGGAATCAACTAATACATCTAAATTAAACTACGTTTATAAAATGTTAGCTTGTTAGCGAACTAATTATAATATCTGCCCTGCCAGCTGTCTCCTTTACATTTGTAATGTGCAAATCCCATCAAGCAGAACCTAACATTAGTACCTAGTTGTTGCATGTTAACATGGGTAACTTTAGTAAATTGTGGCTAGTTAACTAGCTAACAGATTGTTCAGGTCAACTAAATTGACTTAAAACTACATCTCAGTTTTTGGAGTAGTAGACTCTGGCAAAATGTCTATCTTAAGAAGTATTTTATATATTGGTTAATATTTGTGCATAGCCTATATTCATAGTAGCACGACTGTGCCAGCCCTTGCTCATTTGTGACACAACTGCAAAGTTGTAATAGTCTATTTCTATTTATAATTGCCTGATACAAAAAAAAAAAATACATACAAATTTTGACTTCTAGAAAAAATATTTTTGAGTTGTGTAGAAAAATATAATTTGGCATCGCACCCGATAGCATCCCAAATCCCTACATTTTCTTGTAAACAAAGTTCCATCCTAAAATACTTTTTTTTTTTTTTTTTTTTACTCAATTTATCTTGAGTTCTGCTTTTTGTTTCTCTGGTGTATTTTTCTTATTCCTCTGGATTACCGGACAGCCATAAACTACTGGCCATGATGTTAGTATTTCCAATGTAGCAATTGTTCAGTTTATTTATTCAACTGTATAAATTCTTAATGTTACATGTAAGGGTTTTGTTTCAGTACCTCACAATCAAACAGCAGCGGCATCTTTCTAGAGCTGTAATTTTCACTGATGCTGAGCAGTCATAGAAGGAGAAATCGGATATAAAACAGGCAGAGATACAGTGCGAATTCAGTGCCATTACAATATACTCCCACTTTTTCTTAATGCGAGAACTCTTGCTCCTGTGATGCTGCTCTACGT